>NC_047518.2:5291016-5438516 GCF_902827115.2 Pseudochaenichthys georgianus | reverse complement strand
GGGGTCCGGGGGGCATGCTCCCCTGGCAAGATTGTTTGCACTATGAGAGCAACATTAGGAGATCTATGGACACATCTCTCAACACCCAAACACAACTGTAAGCAGATTTTCTTTTAATTTATGGATATTTGACAAATCACTCCCCTTTGAAACTGTATTCTTCTTTATTAATAACTGTCATATAGTATTTTATACCTGTTTACTTTATTCTCTTGTTTTTTTTATAACTATAATGATCATATAAAGATGTGCCTTTACCTCACTGGTTGTAGACAAAGCTTCTTATATTCGTTAGCATAGCTAGCTAACCAGATGCTAATGATAACAACAAAGTTATTGACTGTATGACAGATGAGCAGATCGCCACTGGGCTTTGAACTAAAGACACAGACACGCAGAAACTGCGGCATGTGTATGGACTTATCGGTACTGCAATTTCTGAAGTGCTGGAGTGGCGTTCTGGTGCTCTCCGTCAGAACTGCACCCCTGTCAGTCGAGACATATACCACGTGATGACACGTTAGGCTCGTGTTGTGTTCAAGGACCCTGACCTTGGCCAGGAAAAACAGGCACTAGCTTTCTTTATTTTTTTGCGGTCTAGATTTCTTTAATTTTTTTATTCTTTGCGTGTGTTTATAAATTACCTCGAGGGCCGTACCAAATTGTCTCGCGGGCCGTATACGGCCCGGAGGCCGGTGGTTCCCCACCCCTGCCGTAGAGTCTCACTCTGAGCGAGTGCTGCTGCAGCTGCTCTCGGCTTCGTCCATACTTCATTCAATGCTCGCCGGTTCCGCGGTTCCACATTGTTTGTTGTGAGGAGTCTGATATATTTAGTATATTTATATTTTAGTGCGACAGCCAGGGGTGACAGGCGCGTATGCGTCACAGGCAGCTTGCTGTTGCCAGATTGGGTGGTTTTCCGCATTATTTTGAAGCCTGTTTACGGTGTGTTTTAACTGGGTTTTCGGCTGAAAGGCATATGAAATCTGGCACACTTTTGAACGCCGTTATAATAAAGTGCTGAGAATGAACGCACTTTTGAACGCCGTTATACAGCGCTGAGAATGAACGCGTTCTCAATTACGTTCATCTAGCGTTCAGGTACATCACTGAGTACAAGTTGTAATGTAGTTAGTGCATAAATTACTATTCCAACAAATGTGTTAATTTTATTCATTATTAGTCGATTTTTTTTGGACGAATGCTCCGGGCCAGTGGTTACAATGGTGGGGCCAGTGATAATACAATTCCATTTTACCCTTAATGTCTACCCCTGATATACATATCTGTTTGTTTAAGGTGTCCAGGTGATGCAGACAGGCTGGACTAGAGAGTGAGAGACAGAACTGGACTCCTCACAGCAGTGAAGTTCAGCACAGGTACTAAGACTCGATTTTTCATACTGTACAAATAATCAAGAAAGATATTGGTTTAAATTAATGAAGTATTGACTTGAATACACTGATATACATTCCATTAAACACTACTAAATACTAGATCACCTACACATCAGTTAAGTTGAGGGTTTTTTCCATGCAAAATGTTACATTTAGATGTTAACAAGCAATATGATTGCGTGAAAATGAGACCTTGTGTCTCAATGAGATCTACACCTGTATAAATAAAGGCTAAAGAAATATGGTTGTCAGCTTTCTAATTTAATGTATTGAAGGCAAAGATATTTAACACATAGTGAGAACTGCTACTATTTATCTCAATATTGTCTGAAAAAACGTGGTAAAAGTTATTCTTTCAGTGAGACAACAGAGCAAGCTTCTACAGTTGCACTACGTTTTGATAACAGTTCAATATTATTTTGATAATAACATATATTTCAATGTTGATGAACTTCATACTGTTCATTCATAATCTGATTGTCTTTGTAGCTCACTGTTGAAATAAAAAAAAAACATTACAATTACAAAATAATGATATCTACAGCCCCTAAACACACAAACACACCGCTTTCATAAATAACACACTTGTTCTGCGATAATATGTTTTATGTTTCCTGTCATTTTTGTTAAGGCCCTGTCACACTGTCCCGAAATTGACACCCGATGGACACACGATAAAGGAAATGTTCAAATTCGGCTGTGATCGTAGCAACATCGGGCCATTCGTGAGGGCATCTAAGCCATCGTATGACCACCGGTGGAGTTTCTCAGGCTCCGGCAGCAACTTCGTGAGCGGCAACTTCGTAAGGCACTCGTGAGGGCATCTTGTCAAATCGTGTCATCTTCGTGTTATCATCGGTGCATTTACCCTCACTCTGATCGGGGCGAATGCCCGATGGCACCGATGATAACAAGATGCCCTCACGATGGCCTTACGAAGGGCAAAATTGACACACGAATTCAACACGAAAATGAACCTTCGCAAGGTCCTTCGGCAATTTTTTGGCATGCCAAAGATTTTGCCTCCGCTCACGAAGTTGCTGCCGGAGCCTGAGAAACTCCGCCAGCGGTCATACGATGGCTTAAGATGCCCTCACGAATGGCCCGATGTTGCTACGATCACAGCCGAATTTGAACATTTCCTTTATCGTGTGTCCATCGGGTTGTTTTATTGCACAACAAAATCATGTAAATATATTATCTAAATAACCCAATTTGTGTTCTGTGAAACTAAAAAGGATATAATATATTATTTTGAAGGACAGTTGACAGGAAATTGTTGTTGTTATGGAAACAACATTACGGAGAAAACGTAATATTTTCTACATATAAAGACGGATAAAGTAAAGAACAAAGTCTGAAGATATCAGTACAGTAACATAGTACTGTAACATAATTGTTTTTGGTACTTTCATTGCAGTTGTATGTCTTAAATGTAATATAAATGTTGCCTTCGTGTGTGGTTCGGGGCCATCTTCGTGCGAAATTCACAATTCCATATTCGTGTGTCCATCGGGTGTCAATTTCGGGACAGTGTGACAGGGCCTTTTGGAAAGGACATGCCTGAAAGACACGACATTTTCTCCTTCTCTGAGGGTCAGGAAGAACATCCAAGAGGAACATTAAAAGCTGATGTTATGAGATTGTAAGACCAGTACAGGACATTCACTAAGAAAACTACTTTTATTGTAAAAACAGTCAGCTGATCGAATGCACCTATTTCCACATCTACACTCCATCAGCTGATTATTTCTATTTGCCTCACTTTATGAGCTTCACATCGCTTGTGACTTGTACCGCAGAGTTTGCAACGTCACGGATAAATGGGGCCAATCTTCAGTCAGATGTGAATGTGTAATCTAACATTTTCAGTAAGAATAATGGACGAAAGGAATGCAAATACAAATACAATTTACTGAAATGTGAACCAAAAGTTAATCAAACATGTTGTAGGAGCCATGATCGCTGTTGATTGGTTGACTTGGGTCACATGGGTATGGGTGGCACTCATTATAATCCTGTTCACCTGTGTGAGGTGTGAGTGTGTGGAAGAGAGGGTGACACGGGGCCGTTGTACTTTTTTGTTGACCGCAAGACTACAATTGCTTGGATTATAACAATGTATATGTCTGATCACCGAGTTGTTTAATTAAACTACCAAACTACGAAACAGATTCTCAGATCTCAGCGAGTACTTTTTTTAGCATGTCATACAACAGCAAACAGGCCCGGCCTCAGCCTCTCAGCGACTTAGTTTGTTTCCTGCTGTCGCTACATTTTGTCAACAAAAAACACAACAAGCACAAAAGGCCTAAGGCAATCATCATCAAACAGCGCATGGATTAAGGATCTACTGGATGAGAATGGAGCGGATCACAGCCAGGTAAGCCTTACCGCTGCATGTGCACATATTCACCGCTGTGTATCTCTGTATAACTCCGCTCTATCGCATGGCCGTCAATGGACAATCGCGCCGCTCTGTTGATGTGGAAATGTGATGCTTCGAAGGAATTGTCTTCCGATCTTTGAGTGTGTTGCAATCAAACGAATGCACTGAGGAAGCTTGAATAATCTAACGGAGAAAATGAGTATAATAAATGTTGACGTTGAAGGTGTTGAAAAGAGAACGCACACTCACTGCGAAGGCATTGGTAAATAACATCGAAAAACTTCAACGGGAACGTAAAACCAGTGTGAACAAAATAAAAGCACTCATACCAGAAATAAAAGGACACATGAGAGAAAGGGGAAATGCCTCACGTGTGCAAACTCATTTAGATTTAACTGGGTGAAAAAGCATTACTTCACATGCTGATTGCTTTACTCCCAGAGGATGAACTGAAGAAACAAGAGGAATGGTTGCCAGTATCTTGGAATACAGTGAAAGCTTTCAGAGGGACATTAAATGGTGGTTAAAGGAGCCACAAGAGGATTTTACCACAATAACTGCTGCTGTGCCAGATACTCCAACTATAGATGACCTGCAAGAGGATGAACCAAGTGACAGTGTGTCAAACGTGGAAATCGGAAGAATAGCAGCCCGATCACAAAATTCTGCTTTGGGGAAAAAGTCTGCAACTTCTACTGCTTCATCTGCATGCCGTAAAACAGAGGCTGACTTGGCAGCTTTAATGGCAAGAAATAAACTATTAAAGGACAAACATGAACTGGAGGAAGAGGAGGAGCAAATTAGGAGCAAACTTCAGATGGAGGAGGAACGAATTAGGAGGAGAAAGGAGCAACTTCAGATGGAGGAGGATATTGCAGCACATGTGGCTAAATTAGATGTGTTGCAAACAGGGAGCATCCTAAGTGGGAAAAGTTGAAAAACAAGGCATTCGGATGGAATGAACTCTTACATCGAACAAAGAAACATTAAACCACAAGTCCTCTACACTGCTAAGGACAATACAAATACTCCACAAATGTTGCTAAACCAAAGGGAGGCTAGCAATGACTTCTTGGAGCCAACAACACGGCCTAATAAGAACATTTCACCTTGGTTCCTTTCCTCAGAGCCAGTATCCCAGAAAAAATCCACTTTGAAAACACAAATTAATGATGGAGATAGCTTGAACGCAAGTGAAGATCAAAACAACATACTGGGCATTATGAGAAAACAAAATGAAATAACCACCCTGTTAATACAACAGCAATGCCTTTCATCCTTGCCAAAGAGAGAGATTCCAGTTTTTGATGGCGACCCGTTAAAATATCACACATTTATGAAGGCTTTTGAGAATGGTGTTGAGAAAAACACAAACAGCTCCAGTGAGCGACTCTACTTTCTGGAGCAGTACACTCAGGGTCATCCCAAAGGACTTGTTGGAAGTTGCCAGCACATGGATCCAGAGAGGGGATATGTCAAGGTTAAAGCTCTAATCCAGGAGCAGTTTGGAAATGAGCAGAAAGTGGCATCTGCTTATCTGCAAAAGGCTCTTTCATGGCCTCCTATAAGAACAGACGATGTTAAGGCTCTGCAAGACGACAGCTTCTTCCTTCGAGCGTGTGCAAACGCAATGGAAGAGGTGCAGTATTTGCATGAGCTTGACATGGCTGCGAATATGATGATCATAATAAGAAAGTTACCTTACCATTTCAGAGACAAGTGGAGAACGTTGGCCTGTGAGCTGCAGGAGAGGAACAGCCGCAGAGCAACATTCTTTGACATCACACACTTCATTGAGAGACAAGTTAAAATCTTAACCGACCCCGTGTTTGGAAACATTCAAGATGCTCCCTTCATAACAACAAATACTGCTTTAAACAGATCACAGCCTCGCTCACATTTCGTAGGAACTAGCTTTGCCACCACTGTAGCTCTTGTAGAAAAAGAAACCCAGACAGATACTGAAGGGAAGGAACACATTCTGACAAGATGGAGGACATGTCTGTGCTGCGGAGGAGGTCACACCTTGGACTCGTGCCATCAGCTTGAAAAAGGAACACACAAAGAGAAGATAGGCTTCTTGATGGAAAAAGGTGTCTGTTTCGGCTGTTTGTGCGTGGGGCACATTAGCAGAAATTGCAATAAGCGAATTTCCTGTTCAAAATGTGGCTTCAAACATCCAACCATACTTCACATCCCTTCCAATGAAGCAAGACACAATGCTGCTCAAGCCAAGAATACATCAGAACTATCAGTGGACAGCGCACTGGTTTCAAGTGGCCTTACAGGGGCTGGTGATGACAACTGTAAACTTCCCATAGTTCCAGTGCAAGTCAAGTCAACGAAGGGCAGCAAGATTGTCACCACCTATGCTTTCTTGGACCCAGGAAGTACAGCAGTGTTTTGTACAGAGGATTTGATGCACGAGCTCGGCCTAACTGGAAAGAAGGCGCAGATTAGTTTACGAACCATGGGCCAAGAAAGGGTCGTAAATAGCCATATTGTGTTCGGACTAGAAGTGGCTGGCTTAAAAAATGACAATTTCTTTGAACTGCCACAAAGCTACACCCAAGAGTGCATGCCTGCCAGCAGTGGGAACATTCCTAGACAAGCGGACCTACAGAGATGGCCTCATCTGAAAAATGTTAATTTGCCTGAAATAAATGCAGGGATTGGACTGTTGATAGGAACCAATGTTGCTAAGGCCTTGGAACCATTGGAAGTCATATGCAGTGTGGATGATGGACCCTATGCAAGCAGGACAATCCTGGGCTGGACAGTGAATGGACCACTAGAAGGAGTGAGTGGGAATGCAATGGACTTTGACAAACCAGAAGTATCTGTGAACAGAATCTCAGTTGTGAATTTGGATGGACCTTGGCAACAGCAGTTCAGCGCAGACTTCCCTGAATGCAGATTGGAGGAACAAGCTGGAATGTCAAGAGAGGATCTCAAGTTTAAGAAGTTTGCAAAGAGAGTGTTTTTTCAGCAAGAGTCGAAGAGGAAGTGTAAAAAGAAACGTTTTAAAGATGAGAAGAAGCCTCATCTCAAATCCCAACAAAAGCCCTCTCCTTTAACGGCTGCTCAGAAAGCCCCCGCTGCAAACAAAGAAATGGAGAACAGGATGAAGTGGACCAACGTGCTCTACAAGGCCGAAGGACTCAAAATCAAAGACAACGAGGACATGCTGAGCTCCTCGTTAAAGGAGTGGGGCGTTCAAAGTGAGAATATCGTGGAGAAGATGCAGAAACGGCAGGAAGAGACGGAAGAACATCCAACATCAGTGACATCTTTTCCACAGTATTGACTCTTATCGACTGCCAGACTTAAATGACACTAAGGATTATCTTTAACTGAGCCAAGGTGGTGGTACCTTTTGGCCTAACTGACTTGTGACTCGTACACAGAAAAGAAGAAGAAAACTACACATACATGAACTGCAACTGCATGGACTTGATTACTAAGTTATAATTGTCACATGTCTCCCATTTGAATTGTTAGTAATTATTATGTATACTATCCTAATAATTAGAGGCTGATGTGTAGGAGCCTTGATCGCTGTTGATTGGTTGGCTCGGGTCACATGGGTATGGGTGGCACTCATTATAATCCTGTTCACCTGTGTGAGGTGTGAGTGTGTGGAAGAGAGGGTGACACGGGGCCGTTGTACTTTTTTGTTGACCGCAAGACTACAATTGCTTGGATTATAACAATGTATATGTCTGATCACCGAGTTGTTTAATTAAACTACCATACTACGAAACAGATTCTCAGATCTCAGCGAGTACTTTTTTTAGCGTGTCATATAACAGCAAACAGGCCCGGCCTCAGCCTCTCAGCGACTTAGTTTGTTTCCTGCTGTCGCTACACATGTTTTAAATAAAAAGCACATATGGACAGAAGGTGTAAACCTATTAAATGTATAAATAATAATGTAGTCAAATAAAGTGACGGACTAGGCCTGTGCAGTTGGTATCAGCTTTGCCCAGCATGGGCTCCTCCATCAGGCCTGGTCCTCCTCGCTCCATCACACGGAGGTTTCTCCCTGAAGTCTCTGCAGCTCTCTGGACACCAGGCTGTCTCAATACGTCCACACTGAATATGAGAGGGGGAAAATGAAAATAATAAATGCTTTAGACAATAAGAAATATAAAGTTGACTGTTGAGTTGCTCAGTTTTTTTAGATTGTCAATACTATTACTGTATAACTAATATCTCAAGTTAAGAGGCACATTCAAATAAAGATTGGTCTTTAAATACATGTTGTCTTTTGAATTGTTTGTCTAAAGTCAAGGATCTAGAACTGGTACGTAGTTTTAATGATACAGTCTGGTTATTATGCTGTTTGGAGGAGGCCTCACAGGTAAGAGCACTAACGATAGTTACGGCTGTAACTACGGATCTATGAGTCCCGGATGACCGCTAGAGGCGGTGCTTTAGCACTGGATATGTCCATCGCGCGCATGCGCAGCTCGAGTACCAATAACAACAAAGTCACCTGTGACCCACGTGACACCGGCTATATCAGCCGGTATTGTCAGAGGATCTGTTCCCCGAATCTTCTCGCGAGCACACAAGAATTCTGAGTGACAGGGAACTCTGGCGGTCATCCGGGACTCATAGAACCGTAGTTACAGCCGTAACTATCGTTCTATTTCGTCCCTACTGACCGCCAGAGGCGGTGCTTTAGCACTGGATGACTTATACCAACAATGTCATGAAGAATCCAAGCCCTTGCTCACCACTGGAAGCAGCGGAGCTCGGCAAAAGGACCACGCCCAAAGAATGGGGAGTGGCGACATTGACCTGATGACAACTGGAGAATGTGCCAGAAGACGCCCACGACGCCGCGGCGCAGATGGTCTCCAGGGGCACCCCTCTCAGGGCAGCCCAATATGTTGAGATGCTCCTTGTAGAGTGGCATCTCAGCCTGATGGCAGGGGGGCGGCCACTGGCCCCGTAAGCCTGTGAGATGGTATCGACAACCCAGTGGGGCAGCCACTGGTTAGAGGGCCTAACCTCCTTTAGTGCCGCCAGGGCAAACTCAAGAGTTGCTCCTCCTGCCGTATACAGGCAGTAGCCTTGATATACGCCCTTTGGGCACCCCCAGGGCACAGCAAGTTCGATGTGCCGTACTCCTGAATGTCAAAGCGTGCCAGCTGGGCAGGCTGATTGAAGTGAGTTTGTGGAAGGACCCCGGCGGGAATGCCACATTTGCCCAAAGGGCAACACCTGAGAGTCTCACCTCGGGCATGTATTGTTTATGGAGAGGACATGCAACTCCCCGACTCACTTCCCTGAGGCTATGGCAAGCAGAAATGCTGCCTTCGTGGGCAGCCACCTAAGCCCCACCTGGGCCAGGGGCTCGAAGGGAGGAGATGATTGGGCATCCGGCAGCAAGGGCAGGTCCCAAGCCGGAGCCCTCGGGGTGCAAGGGGGACGCTGAGAACGTCCACTATCTAGAAGGGACTGTTGTCTAAGCAACAATGTACATGCTGTCCCCAAGGAACACGCACATTCTTGCCCCCCAGTTGGGGTAGAAAGTGCGTGAGTGCAAGCTGCACGGCCCGAAGCTCTAGCACGTTGACCCGGCGCGCACTCTGCTGGGCAGACCACTGACCCTGAACGGTCCTGCCCTGCCGCACTGCACCCCACCCTGAGAGACATGCACCTATGGTGATGGTCTCCTGGCGGGATGGGATGGCGCCCATGGGCACGCCTACCAGGAGATAGGCCCTGCCCCTCCAGCGTGACGGAGAGTGGAGCAATGCTGCGACACCCTGACTTCACTGTGCCTGTGCCACTTGGCGTCCAAGTGAAGGCTGTTCAGCCACATCTGCATGGGGCGCAACGACCGCGGGCCTAAGGGCCCAGCGGCCGAGGCAGCTGCCAGTCTGCCCAAGGGCCGGAGGAACTGAATATAAGGCACTCTCTTGCCCGGCCCACGTGGAAGCAGGCATCCCTCGGTTGGGAACCACTCCACCTGTGCGTATGCAGTAGTCAGCATATAGAATGGCAGCACCTTCAGGAATCTGTTGATTCCTCTGAGGTCCAAGATCGGGCGAAATCCGCCGACTTTCTTGCTCACGAGAAAGTATGCCGAGTAGAACCCCCTTACTAAGCAGAGGGTCTTACTGGGTTGATTGCGTCCTTGGACAAAAGGACGGACAACTCTTGGTCCAGAGGTAGGGCCCCTGCCGGATCGCTGACGACTGTCAATTAGACCCAGCCGAAGGCTAGGGGCCGGAGCTGCGGTCCGTACCCCTGGGTTAAGGTGAAAACCACCCAAGGGACGGAAGTACAGACTGCCCAGAAACTGAGCTGCTGCTGGGAAAGCAGCCGCCGACCACCCCCGGGATTTCAGAGCCCAGCCCCCCGGACCCTGGAGCCTCTTGGGGGGGTTCCGGTAAGGCTCTGGGGCACGAGGCCGCCTGGAAGGCGGGCGACATGGGGCACGAAAGTCATTGGGAGGCGGTTGAGTGGGCCGCTAAGACCTCTGCAGACCACCCCTGTAATCCGGCGGCTGAGTGCGGCTGCTAGAGCGGCCCCTGGGCCTGCTGGGAGTGGGCACAGGTCTAAACAGCTCTAAACAGCTCACCCCCCAACCGAAGGAGGGGGGGGGGGGGGGCTAGCAGCCCCTACACCGGGCCCAGGCTGAAGAGGCGACTTCATCATGCCCCTATCGGCAGCTAGCCGATCCACTTTAGAGGACAGCCTGTTTCTAGTCCTTCTATTGGGGGGAGCACACATAGCCATCGCTCCCTCAAGTCGCCGGGAACGGCCGAATTGATCTGGAGGAGGACGTGACAAGGAGAGGTGTCTGTTGGCTGCTGCCAGACGTTCCACCTCAGTGATTCGAGCCACTCTGAGCACCCGAGGCATGCAGCTACAGCTCATGCAGGCGTTTACCGTGAGAACCTCCCTCAGATGCTCGAATTTCGTCCCCACTGACCGCCAGAAGCGGCCGAGGCAGGAGGGGCAGCGGTCGTGGCCGTCCTCGGGCTCAAGAGAAGCCATACAGGCGCTACATGAATGAACCATTCTGTAGGTAGCCAGATGCAGCGTAGCCGGGAGCGGGTGCGGGAACCCAGCCTTCACCAGCTACCTGCCCAGATAGCAAGCGGATGTGGCCCACTTCAGGCAATGATGCGGCACTGCTGGCCTTCTTCTGGCCCGGACCAAATGGATGTGTGCCTAAAGTGGCCCACTTGTAAAATAGCAAATATGGCCCACATATCCCAAAGCAAATGTGGGCCTTTTTTGGCAAAGATGCGGTGCTCCTGCAATGTGTAATCTGGATGTCACCCTAAAGTGGCCCATATGGGAAATGGTGAATATGGCCCAAATATCACAAAACAACTGTGGGCCACCTTTGGCAAAGATGTGGCAGAATGGACAAAGGCTAATCTGGGTGTAAACCACAAAGTGGCCCATATATGACGAAGCAAATGTGGCCCAGTTATCTTAAAACATATCTGGGCCAGTTTAGGCAAAGATGCGGCACAGTAATCCGGATGTGAACCTAAAGTGGCCTACATATGACATGGCAAAAATGGCCCAAATACTTAACAACAAATTTGGACCACTTTTGGCAAATGTAAGGCACAGTCAGCACTGGCTAATCAGAGTGTGAGCCTAAAGTGGCCCACATTTGACATGAAAAATATGGCCCAAATATTCAAAAACAGACGTGGGCCACTTGTGGTAAGGATGCAGCACAATTGGTACCGGCAAATCTTGATATGAGCCTGAAGTGGCCCACAACTGATGCAGCAAATGTGGCCCGGTTATCTTAAAACATATCTGGGCCACTTTTGGTAAATATACGGCACACTTTTGGCGAGGATGCAACACTTTTGGCACAGGCTAATCTAGATGTGAGCCTTAAAAGGCCTACATGTGACATATAGTATAAATTGTGGATTGGACTGCCGTGTGATCCGAGATAGGGTTAGGGTAGGGGTCAGCAACCTTTACTATCTTAAGAGCCAATCTGCCCTCACTTCCATCAAATAAATGTTGTCTGGAGCCGCAAAACATATTTATACTACACTATACTTTATACTATATGTACAAAAACTAAAGTTCTATAATTTATAAAATTATAGAACAACTATAAAGAGAACTCTTGACATGTGTGTATTTACCCGTTAAAACAAATCAAATCAACAACTCTTATGAAGAGAAAGTTTGCAATAAATTATACACTTTCCAGAACTTTCTGCATATTTGTGAAATATGAATACAATATAAATTGATCACTTACAAAAGTATCAAACTTATTTTACTGAGACTTTTCTTATTCTTAGTAAGTAAAGAGAAACATTAATCCAGGGTTAGCTCACTGAGCCGCTCTGGAGACAGATGTGACGTGTATTTCACTCATCGTAGGCCGGATACTCAAACTCTTTTTTACTTTCAGTTGTCACAGTATCACCTAGCTAGATGTTCCCTTTGAATGTTTGTCCCCTGCTCAAACACATATCAAATAACTGAGAGAGAGACATATGCAGCAAAGCGCCTGGGCCGGATTCAAACCCAAACCACTGTGGCTGACATGGTACGTGCTATAACATATGTATGTATGTAAGCAAACACACAGAGATAATGTAATGTGAATCTCGCAATATTTGACCCCAGGTCAGTGTGACCATTATTGTTTTGGGGGGGCTTTAATGTGCTTCTAAATCTTGTTTTTATTAATATACAGTAGCTCTTGCATATGCTATAGTCAGTTGACTTACTATGTTTTATATTGTGTAAGTGAAGTGTCTGAGTGATTAGGTTCAGACTTGTGAAGTTCACTGTTTTATGGTCTTGATCTTTGAATGTATATTTGGTTGAGATAATTTGGAGTTGCTGTATGTGCAAAACTTGATTGCAAGACAAATGTCTTCTTGGGACAATAAACTGTGCCTATAAGATGGTATCAACGAGCCAAACTGGGTGCTAACAGGCCATGTGTGATCTAACTTCTAGATTGCTCCACAAGTGTGGGTTGGAAGTGCGGGCAGCAGGGGATACAAATGCAGTCAGACAGGCAGACTGAAGCAGTGCAATGTTTTATTGTAAATTAGCTTACGGCAGATGCAAGTAGGCAAACAGGCAGGCAGGTGAACGGGTAACGGGTAGATAGACAATATAGGGAGGTAAGTAGGTTCTGGTCCAGGATCGGGTGACAGAAGTTCAAAAGCAAAAACTCAAGACATATAGCAGCTGGAATGAAATGGCAAAGAAAAAAGGATCTTGACCAGTACATGTAGTGAGTGGCTGATGAGAGAAGTGAGAAAAGGTGAGCAGGGGAATGATGAAGTCTGGTGAAAAAGTCTGAGGGCATCAGATGGCTCGAGGATGGCAGGCCAATAAATAAAATAAATAAAAAATTCTTAATTTGTCTTACATTTGGGTTAAATATTGTCATTTAAATAACTACTATCATTTTTATTAATAATGAATAACAATATCTTTCTTAAAGAAAACAGTTATTAATATGTTTTTCAGGTTATCTGACATTAACTTTTTCATCCCATATTTAAACTATGCTGCATTCGTGGGAACTAGGAAGTCCCAGGTTTGAGTTAGAACAACCCTATGAATAGCCTTCAAGTTCTTTGTTAGAAATACAGATTTATTTAATTTTTTTGTTCAAATCAAATCAAATATTTTCAATACTACTATGGGTCTTTAACCTTATTGTAGTTGTATCTTCTTGCTGTCTTGTGGTTATGTATCCGTGGGAATTAGCATAATTTCAAGTTGGAGTATCCCATTTCCGGGGCCTTTTGAACGCAGCATGTCTGACTTGAAACAAGCGCGAAAAAAAGGCGCACTGTCAGTTGGAAGGATTGTCGGTGGAAAACTGTGCAAAAGTCAGTGGAGTCACGGTAAGTTTGAAATGACATAATAAATATGACTTTCTGCTGGCAATCGGTATCTTACTAAGCTAATATTCTCAGTTGGAGCTAACTCCAGTTAAGCTAATATTCTTAGTGGGAGCTAAAGATAATATTCTTAGTGGGAGCTAACTCCAGTTAAGCTAATATTCTTAGTGGGAGCTAACTCCAGAGTTAGCTACAAACTGAAAATCCAACAGGTAGCCTAACGAGAGTCCCTTAACACTAGAATCGTTTTTTATCCCCCAGAAATATGTGTAATTCTGTGAATGTAAAACCCACACACCTCAAACTTTCAATATTCCTGTGTTATATTCCAAAATTAATGTAAGCGTTGGAATATTGTAGTTAATCTCCTGTTAGCTGTTTGTTTAAATGTATCAAACATGTGTGTCATGTTGTTTTTTGTTGTTGAGGCGCACCATTTATTGAAAAAACGAATCAGAACTGAACTTGATCACAATAATAGATACAATTCATACCAATTTTGGGAGGGAGTAAGGCATCACATGTTTTTATTTGTAGGAAGTTGTTAAATGATAGCAAAAACCCTGTTACCTAGGATTTATTGCTCTGTATTATAAATTGGATTTTTATTATCCCCTAGGAATTGTAAAATTACCTGTCCCACATTTTGGTTTTGTCATGTTTGTATCATGATGTTTTTGACCTTAACAGTCATATTCACACTATGTTACAGATATTTGAAGGTGGGCAGAAAATACAGAGTGGCAAGTCACCATTAAGGTAAGCTGCTTCCATGTGATACACTTCGCTAACTATATGAAGTATCAATGTTAAATGTTGTTTCTTCTTTCTTTTTCAGAGTAACTGGCTGTTGACAACCTATACAGGTTGGCTAATTCTCAAAGAGTAATTGTTGTTGTAATTGCTGTCTCATGGAGAGGGAAAAGTGGAATATCACTCGCAGCAATTTAAGGAAAAGGGCTGTTAAAAGAGTCAACCAGTTGTTAGAATCTTTTGGTGACGAGGATAATGATGTTGAGGATAATGCTGAAGAGAACTATAGTGTTGAACATGGAGCAGTCGCTTCAGGCTCGGATTTCCACCAAACTGTCAGTCAGAGAGTAATGGGGAAAGTGAATTAACTAGTGACGAGGATAGCCATGTGGATGAAAGAGGGGATCTTCCTAAAGATGATTTAGCGGGTTGTTTGAGAGACTGGGCAACACATTTTGGTGTGTCATTGATCGCTTTGTCTGCCCTCTTGTCTATACTGAAACCCCATCACCCCTCTTTGCCAAAAGATGCAAGAACATTCCTCAAAACACAGACGTACCATAGTGTTGCTTCCTTGGCGGGTGGATCTTTCCATTATTTAGGTATACAGAATATGTTCAGCCAGATATTTCAGAAGCTTACATCAGTTGTCCCGAGTCATCACAGTTTCAAATTACAATTAAACATTGACGGTCTTCCAATTTTTAAAAGTTCAGCTGTTCAGTTCTGGCCAATTTTGGGAATCCTCCAGGGGTATTGTAGAAAACCTGTGCTGATTGCTCTTTTCTGTGGGAAGTCAAAGCCTCAGTCATTGTCAGAATATCTGAAGGATCTGGTCTGTGAGTTAAAAACCATGAGCAGTGGATTTGTTGTTAATGGTAAGACCTTCTTCTTGACTGTGTCCTCAGTAATCTGTGATGCTCCTGCGAGGGCCTTTGTTAAGGGTATTAAGTCACACAATGGATACAGTGGCTGTGATAAATGTGTACAGTCAGGCAATTACATTAATCATCGCATGACATTCCCAGAAGTTGATGCTAGAGCAAGAACTGATGTATCTTTTTCAAATGCAGAGGATGAAGACCACCACATACAACATTCCCCATTTTGTGAAACATCTGTTCCTATGGTCAGTGGATTTCCACACGACTATATGCATTTAGTGTGCTTAGGTGTGGTGCGTCGTCTGCTTGATTTATGGATGGGCACAAGCGTCAAGTTGCATTCCCGTATTTCATCCAGGCAAGTCTCTTTAATTTCAGAAAAATTGCTTGCTCTCAGAAGTTACATACCTTCAGAATTTGCTAGAAGGCCAAGGGCCCTTACTGAGAGGTTACGATGGAAGGCAACAGAACTTAGGCAGTTCTTACTTTATACCGGTCCAGTCGTTTTGAGGGATGTGCTGTCTACTGAGGTTTATCAGAATGTTATGCTGTTGTCTGTGAGTATATACATTTTGGCAAGTCCAACATATTGCTTGCTGTTAAATGACTTTGCAAACACGCTACTTATATTACATTACATTACATTGCATTTAGCTGACACTTTTATCCAAAGCGACTTACAATAAGTACATTCGACCAGGAAGACACAACCTTGAAGAAAACAGAATCATATAAGAACATCAGGTTTCAAAGAGCCAATCGTTTCAAGTGCTACTCAACTGGCTTTAGATAAGCCAGTCCTTTATACCGGTCCTTTATACCGGTTATATCATTTGTTAAGCATTTTGGGGAACTCTATGGTCAAGGGTTTTTAGTTTACAACATACATGGTTTGACTCATCTCAGTGATGATGTGAAGGTGCATGGCCACTTAGATTTAATATCAGGGTTTCCTTTCGAAAACTACTTAAAAACAATTAAAAGAATGGTTAGAAAACCTAGCTCTCCACTGCAGCAAGTTATACGCAGAATTTCAGAACTTGATTCAACAAGTTTAAAAGATGAGGAAACTTTGAAAACCCACAAAAAATTCAAAAGGCTACACTCAGATGGACCTGTTCCACATGGCTTTACAGGACATTTCTCCCAGTTTAAAGAACTGGCAATAGATGAGTTTGTCATCAGTTCATCAGAGAGGGACAGATGTATCAAGAGGAACAATAACATACTCTTGGTTCAGAATATAATTGTCTTTGAGGGTGAGGAATACATTGTCTGCAAAGAATATAGACACATTGAAAAGTTTTTGACTATCCCATTGACTCCACATATTTGGGAATTTGTTTTGTGTCAGATCTGTCACCAAATCTGATGTGCTTCAAGTTAGATACCAATGTGCAGAAGTGTGTCCGGTTACCTTTGGAGGTTGGTTTTGTTGTTCTGCCACTTCTTCATGCAGACCCATCCTAAATTGCAGTCTTAACATATCTGGTGTGGTAACAGTCATTGGGACTGCTGAATTTAACCAAGCTTTTTATCTTGAGGAAAATGATTGATCATTTGTGTGCATAACAGCGGTGACAGTGTCCAGCCTGCCTTCACTTATCTCTGTAGGTGCGTATCCCATATTATTATGAACATGTATTAATGATCAATTAAGCCATCATTCACCTTTTATAGCATAAGGATTATCATAAAAAAAGCTTTCTTCTAATTTAAAGACTTCTTATTATGTGAATACGTTTGCCGTTTTGAAAAAACAAAAGGTTACTGTGTTTATAGTATACTCTTAAAACTAGTAACTTTGTGCCTCTTTCTGTTCTAGGCCATGTTTCACATTGTTGAGTTTCTGGAAACCCAAGAGGTTGAAGTAGTTCCAGCACTGTGGGTTGCAGATGATACCTGTCAGTGGCCAGCTCACTACAAGCACGACGACTTAATTAAAGCCATAAGAAATGAGGAGCAGCCTGAACACATCTGGGATGCATTTAGTGTCCGAATTCTATATACAGCTGGTATGCAAATAACATATTTACTGTGAGGATTCACTGATTTGAAAAATCATAATATAATGATATTTCTCTTGTTTTTACAGCAAACTACAAAACCGCTCGTCTAAAACTCCCTCAAGCGGAAACCCACACTGATCTTCAAACAGCAGAGGAAGAAGAGGCGGATGTTTACAGCGTAAAAGGCTGTAAGTATTAAAGTGCAATTCTACTACTATTGTTATAGATGTAAATGTTATGGAAAAATCAACATGTGTGAATTTTTTCAGGTTCTCAAATCTAATATACAACCTCTCAATAATTAAGACTAATATACCTTAATAGAGAAGTGTTTTTTTTCATAACTTAAGTATTTAAACAAATATGTTAAAAACACTATTTAAAAAAAATGGTGCTCTGAAAACAAAATGCAGTGGGTTTGTCCTCGCCTCCAAACTATCCCTACATACTAATGAGTCATGGTAGATATACATTTTATCTGATATTTCTTTAACACATAATTTATGCTGTATTGTTTTTCCTTTGTAATCTTTGAAATTAATTCTGCTTTCATTTCCTGTGTCCCCCCCCCCCAAACACACTCACACACAAGACCGAACATTCGATTTGAGAGTGACAGTGATAATGACGTTACTGTCAAACAAAAAAGGACATTGCCACCAGCCCCAAACATAAAAGGGCCAGGCTTTGATATACAGTCATATGCATTAAAAAAAGTAGTTATGAGCACAAAACCTCACAAGCAGATGACAAGCCCCCAACGGTCTGCGAGAAGCCCAGAACCCCAGCGGTCTGGGTCTTTGAGAAGCCCAGAACCCCAGCGGTCTGGGTCTTTGAGAAGCCCAGAACCCCAGCGGTCTGGGTCTTTGAGAAGAACAGAACCCCGACGGTATGAGAAAAATCCTGGAACTCAACGACAAGATGAAAGCGAAGGGGGTCTTGCTCGTAAGTGATTTCACAATTTGTTATTGTTTTGTCTGTAAATGTATATGTTTCTCCCTCATTGGGAAATTCTGGATCAGCTGCAGTCCGATTTTACTAGCAGGCGTCAAGCTGTTGGGTAGAGGCAAAGGGCGTCCTCTGCCATGGCCAGAATGTTCTCAAAGTGCCATCACCACTGAATTCGTCAGACACAGCACGCCATGCACTTGGCTGATCCGTAGGTCCCCAGATTGGGTCCTAAATTGTGCAATCCATCCAAGGCTTTACAATGTTCTCTATTTTTAGGGACTGTCAGAAACAACAGGCTCACAGCGACAGCAACAGACCAAGAGGTAGAATCCTACATAAAAAAATGGCTTCACCTTGCGGGCGACCGAGATGGAGGTAGAAGAGAGAGAGAGGAACGAAGACGAGCTGTCCAAGAAACCTGTAAGTCAGTTACAATATCTATTTTGCAATATATGTATAATAATTTGTAATATATAATATAGCATATACATAAGGAATTGTATTTTGTTTGCGGTTTTGTACGTTTGATTGTTATCTGTTACTGAGTCAACAGAGTTTATTTGTTTGTGCATTCCTTATAGGCCTTCAAGATTCTCATGGGCCCAGTCAAGGAGGTCGATAAATCCATCGATAAAATGTCCAGGTTGTTCCCTTGCCAAGGTCGGCAAAAGTTCGTTAATTTTGGTTGAGCAGGGTTAGGTTTAACCCTATGGTTCTACAAGTATTCTGTTTTAGTTCTGTTTTCACAAGAAAATCAATAAAATAAATCTGAAATGTCACTGAGTCTGCAGAAGAGTTTGTTTATTTGGGGAGCTCAGCTTTTTTTTTTTAGAATTGCGTGTTTTTTCAAAGTTGCTATTTTGTTTTTGTTTATTATGCTGTTATTTTGGCATGGTTGGATTGTATCCCAGTTATTTTGAAAATGTAATGATGCAGTGGCTAGTTCATCACCAATATTAATAAATGATGATACAATCATTAAAAAAAACGTTTGGTTCATCTGTTGTAATTTATTGATGCAACTTTTGGGAGGCCATTTTGACATTTGTATTTACTGTATGTTGAATATTGCTGTTGCAGAATACACAGTGTCATTGATATTCAGTCATTGAGTCACCAAAGTTTTAATGGCTTTTTAGGGCTAGGTCTGGTTTATTTGGGTCATTCTTGGCTGACATGTGGCCATGCTTTGACCTGCTTGTGGCACAGATCTGGTAAACATCACCTGACCGTCAAAGTGCCATAATTCCATGCAGCATTTGGGCCGGATGAGGATACGGAATGTGGGCCGATCTGGGCCAGAATGAAAACTAACCGTGGCCCAGATTAGGGCCAGTTCTGGCCAACGAGTGGAACGCCCCAGTGCCATCACTCCATGCAGTATTTGGGCCAGATAAGGATATGGAATGTGGGCCGGATCTGGGCCAGAATGAAAACTAACCGTGGCCCAGATTAGGGCCAGTTCTGGTTTATGTGGTTCGTTTATGGTTGACATGTGTCATTGCTATGGCTTGCTTGTGGCCCAGATCTGGCAAACAGGAGCGGAGCGCCTAAGTGCCATCATTCCACGCGGTATGTGGGCCAGATAAGGATATGGAATGTGGGCCGGATCTGGGCCAGAATGAAAACTAATCGTGGCCCAGATTAGGGCCAGTTCTGGCCAACGAGTGGAACGCCCCAGTGCCATCACTCCATGCTGTATTTGGGCCAGATAAGGATATGGAATGTGGGCCGGATCTGGGCCAGAATGAAAACTAACCATGGCCCAGATTAGGGCCAGTTCTGGTTTATGTGGTTCGTTTATGGTTGACATGTGGCATTGCTATGGCTTGCTTGTGGCCCAGATCTGGCAAACAGGAGCGGAGCGCCTAAGTGCCATCATTCCATGCGGTATGTGGGCCAGATGAAGGTGTTTTGTGTGGGCCAAATCTGGGCCAAACCTTTTTTGCTATCTGGGTGCTTAATGGAAAGAGTAGAGCGTTGCTGCTACTCGCCGAACAGAAAGAGGGATGTAATTACACCCACGTTACCGGCAGAGGGAGCGGGAGCGAGAGCACTGCCTTCACCTGGCTGGATTAATAAACACGGCAGTTCAGCGTCTACCAGGAGCGGGGGCGAGAACACTGCCGGCTGAGTTAGAGACTAATGCCAGATGCAGCATAACTGGGAGCGGGTGCGGGAACGCAGCCTTCACCCGCTACCTGCTTAACGGAAAAACAGGGCAGTTCCGCGTCTATCAGGAGCGGGGGCGAGAACACTACCTTCACTGGTTGAGTTAGAGACGAATGCCAGATGCAGCATAACCGGGAGCGGGTGCGGGAACACAGCCTTCACCAGCTACCTGCTTAACAGAAAGAGTAGAGCCGCGCCGCTACTCGCCCAACAGAAATAGGGATGTAATTACACCCACGTTACCGGCAGAGGGAGCGGGAGCGAGATCACTGCCTTCACCTAGCTGGATTAGTAAATAAGGCAGTTTACCAAGAGCGGGGGCGAGAACACTGCCTTCACTGGCTGAGCTAGAGGCGAGTGCCAGATGCAGCGTAACCGGGAGCGGGTGCGGGAACACAGCCTTCACCAGCTACCTGCTTAACGGAAACCAGGCAGTTTAGCGTCTACCAGGAGCGGGGGGAGAACACTGCCTTCACTGGTTAAATTAAGACGAATGCCAGATGCAGCGTAACCGGGAGCGGGTGCGGGAACACAGCCTTCACCAGCTACCTGCTTAACGGAATAAACAAGGCAGTTTAGCGTCTACCAGGAGCGGGGGCGAGAACACTGCCTTCACTGGTTAAATTAAAGACGAATGCCAGATGCAGCGTAACCGGGAGCGGGTGCGGGAACACAGCCTTCACCGGCTACCTGCTTAACGGAGAAACAAGGCAGTTCCGCGTCTACCAGGAGCGGGGGCGAGAACACTGCCTTCACTGGTTGAGTTAGAGACGAATGCCAGATGCAGTGTAACCGGGAGCGGGTGCGGGAACACAGCCTTCACCGGCTACCTGCTTAACGGAGAAACAAGGCAGTTCCGCGTCTACCAGGAGCGGGGTCGAGAACACTGCCTTCACTGGTCGAGTTAGAGACGAATGCCAGATGCAGCGTAACCGGGAGCGGGTGCGGGAACACAGCCTTCACCAGCTACCTGCTTAACAGAAAAACAAGGCAGTTTGGCGTCTACCAGGAGCGGGGGCGAGAACTGCCTTCACTGGTTGAGTTAGAGACGAATGCCAGATGCAGTGTAACCGGGAGTGGGTGCGGGAACACAGCCTTCACCGGCTACCTGCTTAACGGAAAAAACGAGGCCGTTTGGCGTCTACCAGGAGTGGGGGCGAGAACTGCCTTCACTGGTTAAGTTAGAGTCGAACGCCAGATGCAGTGTAACCGGGAGCGGGTGCGGGAACACAGCCTTCACCAGCTACCTGCTGAACGGGAAGAGTAGAGCGGTGCTACTACTCGCCGAACAGAAAAAGGGATGTAGCTACATCCGCATTACCGGTAGAGGGAGCGGGAGTGAGAGCACTGCCTTCACCTAGCTGGGTAAAATAAAGAAGCTTAACAGTATACGCAAGACGTTAGCCGAGTGGCTGCTGCTAACGATCAAGCGAGATCAAGTCAAATAACACACATGTTTAAGACCAGATAACTAGCTTCTAAAGAATAGAATAGCACAGAGCCGTAGTTACAGCAGTAACCATGGCCAGGGCTCACACGGCATCTAACCGTAGTTACAGTAGTAACTATGGCCAGTACTTACACGGCTTAGAGCCGTAGTTACAGTAGTAACTCTGGCCAGTACTTGCACGGCCTGGAACCGTAGTTACAGTAGTAACTATGGCCAGTACTTACATGGTTTAGAACCGTAGTTACAGTAGTAACTATGGCCAGTACTTACACAGCATAGAGCCGTAGTTACGGTATTGCCTATGGCCAGTACGTGCACGGCTTGGAACCGTAGTTACAGTAGTAACTATGGCCAGTACTTACGGCTTAACTCCGTAGTTACAGTATTAACTATGGCCAGTACTTACACAGCTTGGAACCGTAGTTACAGTAGTAATTATGGCCAGTACCTTAGTTACCTTAGTTACAATAGTAACTGTGGCCGGTGCCTAAAAGTGTCAGCCAACGGCTGCCCACTAGACAATATAATATTGGGAGGATGAAATCCTCCTTAATGGCCATACATGCAGAGCACACGGCACACACAGTGAAGATTGTTCTCTGCATATCGTCCTAGTGCTAGGAGTCTAGTACTAGGAGCAGTAAATACAACGATATAGCGCTACTGCAACCATACCATGCGTCTACCGGGAGCAGCAGCGAGAGCACTGCCCTCACCGGCTGAGTTAAATAATGAAGCTTAACCGTACATGCAAGTTGTTAGCCAAGCGGCTGCTGCTAACCATCAAGCAACCAAGTCAGAACACAATGTTAAGACCAGATAATTAGCTTCTAAGAAAGAGAACAGCCCGCATAGAACCGTGCCTGGTTACAGTAGTAACCGCACATGCCGAGCACACAGCACCTGCCGTGAAGATGTTCTCTGCATATCATCCTAGTGCTAGGAGTCTAGTACTAGGAGCAGTAATACAACGATCTAGCGCTACTGCAATCAAACCCTATGCTACAGGGAGCGGGAGCACTGCCCTGAGTTAATAGTTAAGCTCAACAGCAAGGTGTTAGCCAAGCGGCTGCTGCTAACAATCAAGCGACCAAGTCAGAACACAAATGTTAAGACCAGATAATAGCTTCTAAGAAATAGAAAGTACTTACCTTACTTTCTGCATCTAAATGAAACACGGGTTTAAAGTATGACCCTCTGGGCTTCCATACTAAATTGAATGAGGGACGCAGCCAACGCTGGGACTCAAATGCTAATGATAGCTCGGGCACAACGCCACAAGCAGAACTTTCAAAAGAGCATAAGGGCAACTTTATGGGAGAGGAAGCTGGAACACTGTCGTCACCAGAAAGTCTAAGCCACAAACAATAAGACGGTAATCAGGACAACTTGGCTGGGAGCGGGTGTGGAAACACAGCCATCACCAGCAACAAGCTCACACCAACCTGTCTGTCGAGGCTCTGCACAGCCGGCCGCAGCTCCTGGAGGACGCGTCTAACGACCCGTAGCTCCGACTGTCAGTCGCGAAGCTCCCCGCGGCCAGCTGTTTGCAGAGAAATCCCTCAGATCAAACCTGAACGCTGTAGGCTACAAAAACGTAGCCACGGTACCCTCGCGCAGCGAGAAGATGAAAGGAACAGATCCTCTGACAATACCGGCTATAGCCGGTGTCACGTGGGTCACAGGTGACTTTGTTGTTATTGGTACTCGAGCTGCGCATGTGCGCGATGGACATATCCAGTGCTAAAGCACCGCCTCTGGCGGTCAGTAGGGACGAAATAGAACTAGCTACCATCACATGTACCTTAGCTTGACTTAAATGTATTAAACGTGTAGTTAAGTGATATCAAAATACAAATAACTAATGGCATGCAAACATATTAATATTTGCTTGATTCCAGTGTTGAATTTAGCACAATTGCATACAAACGTTAAGGGATTTTAAGATTCTGAAGTATTATGCTAAAAACTCAATAACTTAGATTATTATTTATAGTTTTGCTGAATAGTTTAATGTCCGCTTACCTTAGAAATGTAAAATGTGACGGCAGTGTGCAGATGGGGAGCATGTTAGCTTAGGTTGGTAGCTTCAGCTAGCTCTGGAACTTCCAGCTCTGTGGCAGGAGGTCCCGCCTCGGCTCCGCCTCTTTGCCTTTATTTGGAGCAGGCTGGAACAGGCGGGAGTTGAACTCTGACGTCACTGTCGAGCCGTTAGTGGCCGACTCCGCCTACTAAGGGCTTCTCTGCAACTCTGCAGAATCCTATGGGTGCCGTCACGGACCCTACGTCCATTTATATATACAGTCTATGGTATTTACACACACATATCTCTGGCTGCTTATTTTTAAATGCTAGTTTTGGCCGCTGAAACCCCCAGAATTCGGCGATTCGTTCAATACAAATCTTTACATTGCTTTCATACAGAAGTTCCACTTTACTGATGCCTTTCTTTAAGGTTTCTCTAAACATGAGCTGTGCATGCTTGTATGGCACTTTCGTCCCGAGCAGCATACACAGAGAAAATCAGCCAGGACAGAGTCCCCAGACACTGATCCACTGGGTTTATTATCCCCAAATGTTCATTAACCAGAAACGAAACACAACCGTTAATTTTAGGATACCGTCAATCACAGATTCTGTTAAGGCAATGTCCAAATGTGGATTTGAAATTACACTTACCAGTTCTGAAGATTTGTTGATATCCTGCCGACAACGCCAATTTGTAAGGGAAACTTCTGCAGCAATGGAGATTCAGGACTCAGAGAGACACTGTCAGGATTCTCATGTTTTGTCACGTTTGTAGTTTTGTATGTCTGGTTATGGGTATTGTCCTCCTTGTATATTGTCTGGTCTTTTTCCCTGTGTTTTTCCTCCCGTCGTTAGTTTCCCTGGTGTGTCTAGTTGTCTGATTGTTTTCACCTGTCACTCCTTGTGTGTCTCCTGTGCTCATCAGTGTCAGCCCCGCCCCTGATTGTTCCCACCTGTGTCTAGTTACCCTGTGTTTAAAGTCACCCGTCTCCCAGTGTTCAGTGTCAGTTCGTCTTGTGTATTGGCTTGTCCTCTGTGAGTGTTCTGTTCTGTCTTTGTCAGTATAGCCTTGGAATAAAGGAATTATTTGTACGTTAATCTGCATTTGGGTCCTACCTGCTTCACACATCGTAACATTACGAACTGACCTCAAATATGGGCCCAGCAGATCCTTTTGAGCAGGAATGATTGGATTTTACTTTTTCTTTGGCTACCTGCTCTGATCAATGGATAGGAGCGGTCAGGGTTCAGCAGCGAGATGCTGCTCTGGCAGAAGCAGTCCACCTTACACTGAGGAATCAAAGTTTGGTGAAATTCTTCACCAAACTTTGGTTTGGTGAAGAAACCAAAAGTTGAGATCAAGCAGGGAGTTTCATACAAATACCTGGGTGTAATTATTGACCATCTGCTGTCATGGAAGGATCACATTGATTATCTGTGCAAAAGGACAAAACAAAGAATTTATTTTCTCCGCCGTCGTAGGTCTTTTGGCGGGAGCAGAGAAATTCTTCTGTTGTTCTTTACATCTGTGATCATGTCCATTCTACAGTACTGCAATACTACCTGGTACAAATGTCTGTCGGCAGCGTTAAAATCAAAACTGCTCCACCTGTTAAAGATCTGCTCAAAGATTGTTGGTCAACCCTGTCAGAGACTCTATGACTCAGCCTATCATAACAACCTAGTGAGGCTGTCCAACAACATCATCTCCGACCCAAACCATGTTCTGAACAGTGAATATGAACTGCTACCATCTAATCGGAGATACAGGGTCCCACGATTCAATAAAGTCAGACTGAAGCACTCCTTTGTGCATCAGTCAGTCCTCACAGTAAATACAGAGCTAAATCCCAGACCAAATGCACGCTGAAGGCTCTTTGAGCATGTTTTTCTCTCACTGATTGTGCTGTTATGTTAAATGTTTGTGTTTCATGTATTTGTGTATGCATATCTGTCTGTTGATGTTGGACATGGAGCTGCTGTGACGTAAGTCAAATTTCAGACTTGATCTGACAATAAAGTAATATCGTATCGTATCGTATTACCTGCCAGGCTTTTGGATTACCTCACAATTTGTTTCCCGGTCCTGACAGACCCAGGTCTCCCAACTCCTGTTTTGACACCACACGCATTGGTGTGGTCCGTCTGGCGTCAGCCCCTGCTTCTCACCCAGTGTTTGCTACTGTCCAGGAGCCATTCGCTGGTACTCGTCTGGCCTTTGGAGGTCCACAGAGCCTGCAAACGGCTCCTAAAGGAAGGGGTCGCAAGGTCATGTTGGCAGCACGAGCCCAAAGGGCCAGGGTTCCAGAACCAGTTCAGCCCCCAGCAGCCATGGTTACGGACCCAGTTCTGGCCCCAGCAGCCATGGTTCCGTGCCCCAGTACCATCCCACATAGCCATGGTACCGTGCTCCAGTACCAACCCACACAGCCATGGATCCGTGTTCCGGTTCCCTGCCCAGCAGCCATGGTTCCGGCTCCAGTGCCGGTCCCAGCAGCCATGGTCCCTGCTCCGGAACCGGACTTTACAGAAATGTTTCCGGCTCCAGAACCAGACCTTTCAGCCAGGATTCTGGCTTCAATTCCGGCCCCAGTCCCGGTCCCAGCAGCCTTGGTTCCAGACCCAGATGTGGCCCCAGCTGCCACAGTCCCATCTCCAGTTCCCCCTCGAGTTCCCTCTCGAGTTTCCTTCTCTAGTTCCTCCTCTGGTCCCTCCTCTCTCCTCTAGTCCCCTCTGTAGTCCCTTCTCTAGTCCCTTCCCTAGTCCCTCCTCAGGTCACTTTCCTAGTCCCTTCTCTAGTCCCATCTCAAGTCCCTACTGAAGTGCTGTTGGAGGTCCCGCAGACTACTCTTCTGCCGGGGGTCCTGCCAACCCCAGGTCCTGTGCCGTTGGAGGTCCCGCAGACTATTCTTCTGCCGGGGGTCCTGCCAACCCCATGTCCTGTGCCGTTGGAGGTCTCGCAGACTGCTCTTCTGCCGGGGGTCCTGCCAACTCCATGTCCTGTCCCGTTGGGGGTCCCGCCGACTGCTCTCCTGCCGGGGGTCCTGCCAACCCTGTGTCCTGTCCCATTGGAGGTCCCGCCGCCTACTCTCCTGCCGGGGGTCCTGCCAACCCTTTGTCCTGTCCCGTTGGAGGTCCCGCCGTCTGCTCTCCTGCCGGGGGTCCTGCCAGCTCCTTGTCCTGTCTCGTTGGAGGTCCCGCCGACTACTCTCCTGCCGGGGGTCCTGCCAACCCTTTGTCCTGTCCTGTTGGAGGCCCCGCCGACTACTCTCCTGCCGGGGGTCCTGCCAACACTTTGTCCTGTCCCGTTGGAGGTCCCGCCGACTGCTCTCCTGCCGGGGGTCCTGCCAACTCTTAGTCCTGTACCGTTGGAGGCCCCGCCGACTACTCTCCTGCCGGGGGTCCTGCCAACCCTTTGTCCTGTCCCGTTGGGGGTCCCGCCGTCTACTCTCCTGCCGGGGGTCCTGCCAGCTCCTTGTCCTGTCTCGTTGGAGGTCCCGCCGACTACTCTCCTGCCGGGGGTCCTGCCAACCCTTTGTCCTGTGCCGTTGGAGGCCCCGCCGACTGCTCTCCTGCCGGGGGTCCTGCTGGCCCTTTGTCCTGTCCCGTTGGAGGTCCCGCCGACTGCTCTCCTGCCGGGGGTCCTGCCAACCCTTTGTCCTGTGCTGTTGGAGGCCCCGCCGACTGCTCTCCTGCCGGGGGTCCTGCCAATCCCGTGTCCTGGTCCTCTCCGTGGGGGATCCTGCCGAGGCCTGTCCCACCAGCTCCGACACCGGGTCCTGCCCGGCCTCCGGCGCTGTCCCGTCAGCGCCTTCCTGCCCGGCCTGCGGAGCTGTCTGGTCTTCGCCCTCAAGCCCGGCCCCCTGAGTGCAGCGGTCCTCGCCCTCGGGCCCGGTCCCCTGACTCTTCCTGCCGTTGCCTTCGCCCTCGGGCCCGGCCCCCTGACTCTTCCTGCCGCTGCCTTCGCCCCTCCATGGTCCCCACCTTGGACTCCGCCTTACCCCCGGGCCGTCCGCCCGAGACCCCTTCCTGGTCCTCTGCCTTGCCCCCGGGCCGTCCGCCCGAATCCCCCTTTTTGGACTCTGCCTTACCCCCGGGCCGTCCGCCCGAGACCCCTTCCTGGTCCTCTGCCTTGCCCCCGGGCCGTCCGCCCGAGACCCCTTCTTGGTCCTCTGCCGTGCCCCTGAGTGGTCAGTTCAGTCCCGTCCTCCAGACCCCCTCCACCCACCCTGGTGGCCCTAGTTTTGCAAAGGTTAGATTCCTATGAGTAAGGATAATTAATCCCCAACACATGGTGATGTTTTTCAATTTAAAAGATAATTTTGCAAGTCAACATTTTTTAAATGTGTCGTAAAACTGTGAAGTAACACATTTTTTTGTGTGAAACGCTTAAGGCGAGACACGGCAGGCAAAACATAGTTTTTCAAGTACTGGTCAATATTTAAACATGCTATTTCAGAAAACTTGTAATACAAAAAACAATTGCCTTATTGTAAGTAATTAACTGGAGAAATGTCGAGCTGATACCTTTAAGTTAAAAAAATTACCCTATTCACCTGGGGTGTCTCGCCTTAATGAACTACATCTCTGGTCTCGCAGACTCTCACAACAACACACGTCCGTCACTACTGTCTTGTCAAAAAAGTGATTGACTACCCTCACTATCAACACAATGAAACACGTCCAGAAGAATGTCATGCAAAGCTGCCTGCCTGCCTGCCTTCCTTTGATTCTCTCTGATCTTTTTAATGTTTAATGTTTAATGTCAACCATTTGTGCAGATAGCATGAAGTAGAAAAGATCGCCGGTGCTAATGTAGCGTTAGCATTTCTTCCCCGGGCTTAAATGGTGTATTATAGAATGATCACACCGGTGTGACAGTACTCTTCAAAGGGTTCACGAAATATGACTACTACTCTTACTGTTTAACATGTTGGGTTACTTAATGTTAAGGCTAATACAAATGACAAGGCTGTAATGCTAACTAACGTACTAGCTAGGTAGCTAACTTGATCCAGCCACTCTGGAAGCGAAAGAACGAGCAAGACCCATTGCTGGTATGATTACAGCCTGGTACTAAGCACACAAACATCTGCTTTTATATTCCACTTTTATACCTTACCGGACAATGCATGTCACAAGTTGCCCCCCCCCCACACACACACACACACACACACACACACACACACACACACACACACACACACACACACACACACACACACACACACACACACACACACACACACACACACACTCTCTCTACTTAGATCAGGGGTGTCAAACTCATATACACAGTGGGCCAAACTAAATAATCGGTACAAGTCGAGGGCCGGACTGGTTCAATGTTTATTGCAAAACTTAATGAAATGAATTTATTGCACATACTAAACCTGGGACTTACTAAGCTTAAATGATTGCGATAAAAACAACATTAAATAAATGAAATGTAATACCACACTTTTTTTTTTTACGTTTCTATCTTGCCCCTGTTTCATGTCCAGATGCATGAACCTGTCGTAGTGTTTCGTTTCATAGTGTCGTCCTATGTTGTATTCTTTCATCACCGCCATACATTCTCCGCACACAGGACAAACAAAAAAGCACTTTCTTTCAAGATAAGATCCAATCTTCTTATTCCAATCCTAAAAAACTATTTTCCATCTTCTCCACCATCTTGGATCCTCCCAAGGCCCCTCCCCCCTCCTCCCTTCTGTCAAGCGACTTTGTTAATCACTTTGAAAAAAAGGTTGACGATATTCGCTCTTCTTTTTCTGACTCACCTCTACTCACCGCTGGATCACCTGAGCCACCTTCAACCGGCACACTAACCTCCTTTTCCCCTCTCTCTCCATGTGAGGTTCTTACCCTCATTACCTCTGCCCGCCCTACCACCTGTCCTCTGGACCCTATCCCTTCAAACCTCCTTCAGACTATCGCTCCTGATATTCTACCATTTCTCACCCATTTCATCAACACTTCTCTAACTTCTGGTCACTTTCCAAACAGTCTCAAGGAGGCAAGAGTAAACCCTCTCCTGAAGAAACCCACTCTCAACCCGTCTGATGTTATAAATTACAGGCCTGTCTCTCTCCTCCCGTTCCTGTCTAAAACACTTGAACGCGCTGTCTTTAAACAACTCTCCTGCTATCTCCATCAGAACAACCTTCTGGATCCGCACCAGTCTGGTTTCAAGGCAGGTCACTCCACAGAAACTGCCCTCATTGCTGTCACTGAGGAACTGCACACTGCTAAAGCAGCCTCCCTCTCCTCTGTCCTCATCCTGTTGGACCTGTCTGCTGCATTCGACACGGTGAATCATCAGATCCTCCTTCGCACTCTCCAAGAACTTGGAGTCTCAGGCTCTGCACTTTCCCTCCTCACCTCATACCTCAAAGACCGCACCTACAGGGTAACTTGGAGAGGGTCCGAGTCCGATTAACTACAGGGGTCCCTCAGGGCTCTGTTCTTGGTCCCCTCCTCTTCTCCCTGTACACAAACTCGCTCGGATCTGTCATTAGCCCGCATGGTTTTTCATACCACTGCTACGCTGACGACACCCAGCTAATTTTGTCCTTTTCCCGCTCAGAGACCCAGGTCTTCGCACGCATCTCTGCTTGTTTAGCTGACATCTCTCAGTGGATGTCCGCTCATCATCTCAAGCTCAACCTTGACAAAACTGAAGTGCTTTTCCTTCCGGGAAAAGATTGTCCCTCTCTTGACCTGACTATCAACATCGGCACCTCTGTTGTTTCCCCGACCCAGACTGCAAGGAATCTGGGTGTGATCCTGGATAACAACCTGTCCTTTACTGCAAATATCGCTGCTACAACCCGCTGCTGCAGATACACGCTCTACAACATCAGGAAGATACGTCCCCAGCTGACCCAGAAAGCGACGCAGGTTCTGGTCCAGGCTCTCGTCACCTCACGCCTAGACTACTGCAACTCCCTCCTGGCTGGTCTACCTGCATGTGCCATCCGACCTCTGCAGCTCATCCAGAATGCAGCGGCTCGTCTGGTCTTCAACCTTCCAAAATTCTCCCACACCACGCCGCTCCTCCACTCCCTTCACTGGCTTCCGGTAACTGCTAGAATCCACTTCAAGACACTGGTACTTGCGTACCATGCTGCGAATGGATCTGGCCCTTCCTACATCCAGGACATGGTTAAACCGTACACCCCAGCACGTGCACTTCGCTCTGCATCAGCCAAACGACTCGCTGCACCCTCGCTGCGAGGGGGACCCAAGTTCCCATCAGCAAAAACACGTGGATTTGCTATCCTGGCTCCAAAATGGTGGAATGAGCTCCCCATTGAAATCAGGACCGCAGAAAGCTTACACACCTTCCGGCGCAGACTGAAAACTCATCTCTTTCGACTCCACTTCGAGCGATAGAATGACTAACAAAGAACTGCTAACAGAGCACTTATATACTAATAAAGGACTGGCTTATCTAAAGCCAGTTGAGTAGCACTTGAAACGATTGGCTCTTTGAAACCTGATGTTCTTATATGATTCTGTTTTCTTCAAGGTTGTGTCTTCCTGGTCGAATGTACTTATTGTAAGTCGCTTTGGATAAAAGCGTCAGCTAAATGCAATGTAATGTAATGTAACAAACAGGTTTGCCCTTTATATCCCCGAACATATATTCTGCTTCCCACCTGCCTTGGAAATCCCTGTTTTCAAAGTCCACCTTTCGTTTAGCCATTTTTCGGAGAGAGGGATAGCTGAATTGTTTACCATAAGTGACTAGCTCACTAAGGCTGCTAATGAGCGAGTGGATCAAAGGCTTGCGCTCAAGGGCCCTCAATTGACATGACAACGCACTGGCAGTGCATTGTGGGATTTGTAGTATTAGTAGTGCATGCAATATACCGGCAGGCCAGATCTAATAGTAATTAGAAATTATCCTGCGGGCCAAAGATAGTTCCACCGCGGGCCGGTTTTGGCCCACGGGCCTTGAGTTTGACATGGCCCGTGGTTTGTTCTGTTCTGTTGTTTATGTTTGTATGTCTTCATCTACTGCTGCAGGTCTCCCTTGAAAAAGAGATCATTGATCTCAATGGGATTTCACCTGGATAAATAAAGGTTTGAAATTAAATTAAATTAATGTATGACTTAGATCAGGGATGGGCAACTTTGATGGTGGTGGGGGCCACATAATTGATGTACTGGCCACCAGGGGGCTGCAGATTCACTTGGAACACACACACACACACACACACACACACACACACACACACACACACACACACACACACACACATTCCATGTATTGTATGTAATTATTAACAAATATACTAGGTCTGACATCTTCATTGACATTTCACAATATTTCAGGGACCATCCTCTAATAAGCTCACTAAACAAATATCAGTTCACAGAAATATTATTTCATTTTTACAAGTGGCATGTTTGTATTGAACAGGTTATTTAACAGTGGAATACAACTATTTTAAACTATTAGAAAGCAAGGAAAATGTGTGCGCATTGAGATGAACCATTAGATGACACACACATGAAGTCATGAACACTAACCCAGACATTAGTTGTCTAACTTTAACCTAAGACACTTGTAGCCAGTCTCTGCATTCCCCTTATTCCACAATAAGGGGAATGTCAACACAGACACCTGTCAGCCCGCACTCTGCTGTTCCTTAGCGCCGGTATTTGAAATCATGTACGCAGCTCCCGACGTAACTAGGAGTCTAGTGGACGGTATCAGTACTACAAGTACACAAATAAAAAATATGTTTTCTTTTTAAAAAAATGAATTACGTTGTTTATAAATTAATCTGAGGGCCGCAAAAAGAGGAGGTGGGGGCCACATGCGACCCCCAGGCCGCCATTTGCCCATCCCTGACTTAGATTGTATTTCAGTAACAATACATCCCAGGATGGGATTTAAATCATAGTGTTGGTGCAGGGCAGTCTCCTGTAAAGCAATTACAAGCATATACAGTAAAAATCACAGGAGGGGAATTTAAAGGGGGTGCCAGGGTTGTTTGTGCCACTCAGTCACCCGCTAATGAGTAATCAACTTTCACAGCTTGAGTGTTGGGGTGGTAATTCGGGTTGCACACCATGTTCCTGAACCGTAGAGTAGCGATTCATTATCATGAAGATCTGTATAATCAAACAATTAGTGAATTTATTCTCATCAACAAGGCCTGCTCCCTGTCTGATGTGCTCGTTGGTGACGGGGACTTTGAGGGGGGGGGGTGAGGGTGGCTGACAACTGGCTGCCTCTCTTTCACAATCCCTGGCTGTGTTCCAGCTCGGGGCGTTGCAAGGGTTAAACAGCTCTGATGAATGCTCACACACTCGTAGATGTGTCAGACTGAGGAGGAGAGCCACTGGGACAGTAATTGACACAACTGTAAAATGTGAGAGCGGGGGGGGGGGCAGAGGATGGAAGGATTGTTTATGAGAGATGACAGTAGAAGAAAAAAAGGAGATGCATCTAAATGTGTCAGCGCTTGCTCCTGGTTTCCAGCCTTACTTCTGAAAACAGATTAATTTAAATCTTTATAGATCTGGGAAATGAAAACAAAGCAACATTCTCACAAGATGTTTTATTTTTAATGTGTCTGTGATTTCTCTTGTGTCTGGCTTGAACAGGTTTGTGGAACAAACTCATTCTTTCACCAGGTTGTAAAGTTTCAATTGTTTTAAATTAATCACTTCTTTCTTGAAATCTCAAGCATAATATCTGTATACAAAAACTGTGATGTGATGTATTTTGGAAGCCTCACTACAGGGGCTTCCAGAATATATATTATTTTTGCAACAAGCTTCATGCCTGGAGCAAAGCCTCACTACACTGGCTTAATTTTAAAATCCTTTTATTTGTTTTCAAAGCACTAAATGGGCTGGCTCCAGCATATATAGCTGAACTCCTCCAGCGCTACACCCCAGCCAGAGCATTAAGGTCTGCTCACCAGCTGTTGCTGATAGTGCCAAAGACCAGGCTCAAAACCTGAGGTCACCGAGCCTTCGCAGCAGCTGGCCCCAGGCTCTGGAACACTCTGCCGCTCCATGTGAGGTCGGCCCAGACACTAGGGGCTTTTAAATCTACTCTTAAAACACAATTCTTCTCCCTGGCCTTCTAGTCAAAGCGGAGCACGAGTCCTGACTTTTCCCTGTGTTTTTTATATATCTGTAATTTATTGTCTTTTCTTGGGATTGTAGTAATGTGTTTTTATTACATGTACTGTACAGTACAGCACTTTGGTTCGACCAAAAATCGCTTTTAAATGTGCTATATAAGTAACACTTGATTTGATTTGATTTATTTTATGTTTGTGCAACAGTCATTTGTTTAAAATGAACAGGAACATTACAGGGAAAGATAATACAGTAATTAGGCAGCAAACACAGATGATATTTTTAGATTTCAAACTGAAACTTGAGCCCCGGTTGGCTAAATCTAAGGGAACTTAAAGTGTCATTATACAATAATAGGAAATGTAAAGTTACGACATTATAATCCCAAAGAAAACACAGTTTGACAGATGAGTGGACATTCAATGCAAAACACCTCAGTAATAACACAAGCTCCAATGATGTAGCAATAAAAACAAAACATTGAAATAAAACATGGACATTTGTATGTGCAGTGGCAATATGCCAAAGGGGAAATGCTGACACACACACACACACACACACACACACACACACACACACACACACACACACACACACACACACACACACACACACACACACACACACACACACACACACACACACACACACGCACGCATGCACACGCACACACACACACACACACACACACACACACACACACACACACACACACACACACACACACACACACACACACACACACACACACACACACACACACACACACACACGCACACATACACAGTGCATGAAAGCAGCGGTGCAGAGTGTGGCTAAGTGGTTAATCACATTTCTCTGTAGAGTCCATGTGTAACGGTGCCAGGCAGCAGGTAGTCATTAGATACACACACGGTGCCTCTGTGATGCCCACTTGATGTGGCATCACATTTTGGATCTGAGTGAGAGAGAGAGGAATGAATGTGGCTGAACTGCTAATATCATTGATTTACTAAGTGCATAAAACAGTAGCTTCTTTTGGAAGATTTATTTTCCCGACTATCTTTGTTCAGAAACATATCTGTCTTGCGCCTTTTCTAATCATGTTTGGCAATGCCAGATTTGTTAGGGGCAAAGTACCATCAGTGGTGTTGCCACATGTATTGATGCCTACCGCCATAAACCTCAACAGAAGAAGAACAAGGTGAGGAAGCTGGATGTACGTGTACTCAGAGACTTCTCTCTCTTGAAACGTCATGTGTTAAAGGGACTTAACAATGAATGAGTTCTCATTGACTAAAGTTGCATTCACACCTAATAGTCCACTTCGCTGGTGCGCACCAGACGACAGTTTGTTATATTGTTTCATTTTTCAGATGGTTCAGTTTGCGTTTACACGAGCAAAACTCAAATGGATTATAAACTTTAAACACAAGTCATGTGCAGGGAAATGCTGTTCAACAATTGGTTAATTGGTTATTACATTAAGCCGGTAAAAACGCAAATCCTGGCAATTTCTACCGGAGCCTCCGTCATGGAGCATCGGCAGGTTAGTTTCATGCTGTATTCTGGAGAGCATATCAACAGAATCTAGCAGCCCGCACATATGATGAACAGTCAGACGACGTGCGTTAAAAAACATTACAACACATATAATGAGAGATGTTCTGCAGTCAGGAGGAGGTTTCCCCGACGACAGGTGGCTCGGACTTTTATGTATAGTTGACGAAGCATTACTTTACACGACTCTGTTCAACACTTCATTCTGCTTCACTCTTTCGCTAAAGTTTTTGAAGACATCAGCGTTCTTGTGACGTGTAAATACTACACTTCCTGTGCGACACTTTTGGTGTGGACTGCGTTCACATCAGCGATTAACCGCTCCAGAGTTCACTAGCAAGTGGTCCGAGACCACCTCTTTTAGGCAGACCAGTGTTTAGTTCACTTCAGAGGTCTCAGACAGTGTTCACACCAACCCAAACGAACCGCACAGAGGGGTTAAACGCTCCATTAATGATTAGTTAGCACTCAGATTTCATGATCTGACACAACACTTATTGTTCCCGCTTTTCCATTTGTTTAGCAATATCCCTTGCAGATCGTGGGCCTGATCCATACTCTAGATCTCATGAATTACTCATAATTAATACTAAACCGTATTTATTTACTAACGCCTTCCGTGCTGTTTTCCATATCCTACATCTCGCCTCTTGCATTTCGGGCGTTGGATGCAAAGCATAACTTACAACCGCCCCATCCAAACTTTGTGGATATCTTCTGTCAGACAGGTTATATGCAGACTGTGGAAAGCCTGACAGACCTCCAGCGCCAATCAGGCTAAAGTTGGATTGGACAGTCATCCTAGGTAGGGGCTTAGAAAAGGGTGTGTTAAATACAGAGGTGTAAAGAAGATTTACTCAAGTACTGCACATAAGTAAAATGTTGAGGTACTTGTACTTTATTTGAGTATTTAAATGTTTTGCTACTGTGTACTTCTACTCCACTTCAGTTCAGAGGTAAATGGTGTACTTTTACTCCACTACATTTATTTAATACTTAGTTACTTTACAGATGTGGATGAATGATGTGAAATATAATCAAGTGTTAAATCAGACTTTAGTTCCACCTGGAGTAAATCCACAAGTTACCCTGCAGTATACAAAGTCATTCGAACAAGCTGCACCTTCACCAGCTTTGAGAATACTTTCATGATCAATCATTATAAAACATATCATATATACTATTCTGAAATGGACCAATCTGCACAAGGACTAATGTTACTTTTGGTACTTTAATTATATTTTGATGATAATACTTTTTCCACCTCTGGTGAAATACATACATGTATCATTATAGTTTAGAACAGGGCTATTCAACTTCATTAGCAAGTGGGCCAAATAGGAAAATCACTGGGGGTTTGTGGGCCACACAATACTTTGTCAAGGAATCACTACAAATAACTCTTGCTTACAGTAGTGTTAATAGATACTAATACATTAAATGAACTAGTCAAGTGCATCCCTTTTTTTAACTTTAATTACAGAAAGCAACCAGTCCATAAAAAAGTAGGAAAGCTTCGGTTACAAGGCTTGACACAAAAGTGCAACATGTTGCATCTTTAAAACTAAAGAGACATGAGGTTTTTTCCCCACACAGTTCCATGTCCACTAATGTACAACACAAGATGAATATAATAAAACAGTATTCATCACATTAACAGTAAGTAGCCCTGTGTATAATATCCTCAACAGTTCCAATCATACATAAGGTGCTTTGAAGACAACACAAGTCCATACAATGTAATACTAAATGCAAATAGAACATAGTAAAACAATAGCCATCAGACTCACAATAACATTCATATCTTGGAAACATTTTTACAATGTTCGAAACAGTAAGTAGGCTTGTTTGAATGACCATAACAACAGATCTGCATACATACCATGCATCAGACTTCTGTCATGTGTAGCCTGTTTGCGTCAGTGAGAGAAATGACACTGCCTTGATTTAGCTATTTCAGCATAGTTTGGCTCATAAGTGGTAAGAGCAATCCTGAGACACTCATGCAACTTCTCATTGGTCATGGAGCAACGTGCCCTTGTTTTGATGGCATTCATATGAGAAAAGCTAGACTCACAAGTATAGGTAGATCTAGTGCTACGTACCGGTACGCCAAACCGGTACGGGACTTGTAAAAAGTTTCGGTTCAAGTCCGGCTAAAACCGGAACGTCGGGAACCGGTACTTGGACTCGCAAAAAAACTAGCACTTACGTATATTCTGGTGTCTGTGGTTATTTAAACATTCCCTGATAAACGTTATTCAGTGTCAATAAATGAGTGCTAATCCCAGTGTGCTCAGTGTACACAATCACATGTCATTTCACCTTCGATTCACGGTTTGAAAACGTAGCATTTCGCCACATGCTAATGCTAACCGGAAGTGAATAATTTTCAGAATAAAGTATTAAGTTAATAGTGTGAACTTCCGGTTTTTTCAGAATAAAACTGATTTAAATTAAATAGTCTATTTAATTCAAAATTACGCCATATCAACATTGATTTTAATTTCTAACAGTATGTATGTACATCACTATGTATGTAGTATGTACTGTATAATGTACACATGTAGAGTTGTAGAAAAGACATGGTGTACAGACAGTACAGTACACTCTGGCTGTACAGTCACTACAGTGTAGCCTATACTGTACAGTAGGTGTGTAACAGTGTAATGCGTATAGTCTACTCTACACTCTACCTTTCAGCAACGTTTTAGGGATTTAGGCTAAGTCAGCTCAGGGACTGGTTGGTTACTTTAGTTTGGTAAATGAAATAAATGTTTGAACTTTGTAGTAGTTCACTGTAGTTGCTGTCATAAGTCATTTGTAGACTAAGTGGCAAAAAGTGTTTTTTTTACATTTGTACTTTGTAGAGAAATGTAGACACAAGTTGGAAGGGAGCACAATAAACCTGACGAGTTTGAATTTGAGTTGATTATGAGTTAATTTTCAATTGATAATTAGCTCACAATAAATTCACTTTAGTTACTCACACAACTTGACACAAGCCATGGGTTCACGTCCGGACTTATAAGTCCGGACCTGAACCTGAACCTCTGGACTTGAGTCCGGACCTGAACCTGAATGTGAGTCCAGGTACGCAGCACTAGGTAGATCCAAACATTGTCAGTATAAGCAAGGCCACCTTCCTCATTGTTGGCCACTTGACTCCGTTCAAATGATACTAGCAGTCCCTGTACTTTCCTTCTCCGTTCCTCTGAGCCCACGGGAACACTGGCAGAAGACGAGCCGTGATTTGAGTTGTAGTGTCGCTTTACGTTGTATTCTTTCATCACGGATATACTTTCGTTGCACAATAAACACACCGGTTTATTACTTGTTGCGGCTGGCAAAGTAAATACATATTTGTCAGTCCATTCATTCTGGAATTATCGATTTTCCGAATCAACTTTACGTTTCTTGGGCTTGGAGAGAGACATCTTGAAGCTGTTAACTAAAGTACTTTCTCTGTGACCCGCAAACCTAGTGTGTAACGTGAGTTTGACTGAGCCAATGACAAGTGCGGACACAGTGCTGTTTTTTTTTAATGAGCAAAGCGCGGCAGGCAAAATAATGGATTCAAAATTATTCAAATGAATGGAAAAATCAGCGTTTTTGCCGCATCGTCGGATTTAGTGTGATCAGACATTAGTTTTATTTATGCTATTACACATATGCCAGTTCGATTTGCAATCAACCTCTTGTGGGCCAGAAACAAGTTCTGAAGGGCCTGATTCGGCCCGTGGGCCGCTAGTTGAATAGGCCTGGTTTAGAATATTGAGGTAATGTCGTGTTAGCAACATGGCTGCAAAAGCAAATTCACTGGCTGTACTGCAGTGATTTAGATACAGTGGAGGAATAGTATTTGATCCCTTGCTGATTTTGTAAGTTCAACTACTTACAAAGAAATTAACAGTCTATAATTGTAGGTAGGTTTATTTTAACACTGAGAGTAAGAATATCAAAAAGAAAATCCAGAAATGTACATGATATAAAAGATAAAAATGTATTTGCATTTAACTGTGGGAAACAAGTATTTGATCCCCTTGCAACCAACAAGAATGCTGGCTCCCACAAACCAGTTAGACTCTGTTGCTCCTTTGAAAAAGAAGAAAATAAAACAACATAGATTAGCTCCATGGCATAATGCCGAAACCCGCAAAATAAAGCAAAAGCGAGACAACTTGAAAGGATATGGCGTTCCACTAAACTTGAAGAATCTCGTTTAATTTGGCATATTACTCCCAATGAATATAAGAAAGCACTGCGTAAAGCGAGAGCAGCCTACTACTCTTCATTAATAGATGAGAATAAGAATAATGCAAGATTTCTTTTCAGCACTGTAGCCAGGCTGACAGAGAGCCACAGCTCGATTGAGCCTTCTATTCCAATAGCACTCAGTAGTAATGATTTTATGTGCTTTTTTAACGATAAAATTGTTACTCTTAGAAACAAAATTAATGACCTCTTGCCTTTGACCAGTATAGTGTTATCAACAGCTCCCGGAAACGTAAGTTCTAATATTATACTAGATAGTAAACTAGAATGCTTTTCAGCCATAAACCTTGAACAATTACATTCAACGATTTTCTCTTCTAAACCATCAACGTGCATGTTAGACCCAATTCCAACTAAGCTGTTGAAGGAAGTTTTTCCATTAATTAGCACTTCTTTATTAAATATTATGAATATGTCATTATTATCAGGCTATGTTCCACAATCATTCAAAGTAGCAGTGATAAAACCGCTTCTTAAAAAGCACAACCTCGATCCAGAGGTTTTAGCTAACTGTATAGACCTATTTCTAATCTTCCGTTCCTCTCAAAAGTTCTTGAGAACGCGGTCGCAAAACAGCTGTGTGATTACTTAAAAAACAATGATTTATTTGAAGATTTTCAGTCTGGCTTTAGAACACATCATAGCACAGAGACAGCTCTGGTTGAAGTCACAAATGACATTCTAATAGCCTCAGACAAGGGACTTGTCTCTATTCTTGTCTTGCTCGATCTCAGTGCTGCATTTGATACTATTGACCATGATATCCTATTGCAAAGACTAGAGCACTTAGTTGGCATAGTTTAGGTCCTATCTATCTGAACGCTCTCAGTTTGTACGTGTCAACGATGAATCTTCCACGCAAACCAAAGTTAGCCATGGAGTGCCACAGGGCTCAGTGCTTGGACCTATTTTGTTCACATTATATATATAATATTATAAGGAATCATGCTGTACATATTCCTTGTTATGCGGATGATACTCAACTATATTTATCAATCAAGCCTGATGAAACCAATCATCTAAATACAATTCAAGACTGCCTTAAGCACTTAAAAACGTGGATGACCTTAAAAAAATGTATGTTAAACACGGCCAAAACTGAAGTTATTGTACTCGGCCCGAAGAATCTACGAAACAAACTATCTAAAGATATACTAACTATGGATGGCATTAATTTGGCCTCCAGTTAGACTGTAAGGAATCTTGGTGTTATATTTGATCAGGATTTATCCTTTAAGGGATGGGGAGAGAATTGTGAACAGTCATGTAAAGCTCCACGTACTGTTGCAGTGGCTGATAGTAGCTCAGACTTTCCTGATCTTTCCAAGGTCCCCTCTTGCTACAATGACATTAAAGAGGTTTTTAACAAAACCAAAGCACTATCATTGCCTCCTCATCGTCCGTTTGACTGTGCCATCGACCTGTTACCTGGCGCACCCATCCCTAGTGGGCGCTTATATTCTATTTCAGGACCAGAGCGGGCGGCCATGGATGACTACATCTCCTCCTCACTGAAAGCGGGGATAATCCGTCCCTCTTCTTCTCCTGCGGGCGCAGGATTCTTCTTTGTGGGGAAGAAGGTTGGGTCTCTAAGACCATGCATTGACTACAGCCCATTAAATGACATTACGGTGAAAAACTGCCACCCACTCCCGCTGATGTCTTCAGCTTTTTAACTACTTCAGTCAGCTAAGGTGTTCACCAAGCTCGATCTGAGAAATGCCTACCACCTCGTCAGGATTAGAGAGGGTGACGAGTGGAAAACTGTAATTACTTATTTTAAAGAGATTGCCCAAGGTTAAAAATATTTATTATGCACACAATAAAAACTTCAACAAATATATTGATCCTTGCTTAACCAGCGACCTTTACTCTATTGTTCATAAGCTCGGTTTCAGAAAACTTGTCAGTAGTTTAACAACTATTTTAATTTTAGTAATGTCTATGGAGACCAATTGGTCGATACGAGAAATAATTTGAAGCAGCTAAATAAAGAATGTTAAACTATTTTGAAAACTGTAATTGAACTTCAACTTATATCAATTATCTGATTCCAGTGGCCAGTTGGAATAGATAATCAACAACGTTTCCATTTTGCAGCAACAGCGCAAAATGTTTCCACAACAATTAGTATTATGTCTGAGTCTAGTTCTGTCTTATCTGCTTTGTTTCGGAATGTGTTCAATACATTACTTTTTTATTCATTATTACCATACAATACATAGATTAAGAATAAATCAATCAATCAATCAATCAATCAATCAATCAATCAATCAATCAATGTTTATTTATATAGCACAAATGTTACAATGTTACATTTGTCTCAGTGGTCTTCACAGTGTGTACAGAATATCAGTATGACAATACAACACCCTCTGTCCTTAGACCCTCACATCGTACAAGGAAAAACTTCCGGAGAAAACCCACAGTTTAAAGGGAAAAATGGGAGAAACCTCAGGGAGAGCAACAGAGGAGGGATCCCTTTCCCAGGACGGACAGACGTGCAATAGATGCCGTGTGTAAATTGAAAAGATAATACATTTGCAACATAGGTAGTCCAAATGTTTGGAAATGCATGTGTGTATAATAGGAAGATGAATCCACGAGGATATCCATCCAGGACCGATGATCCAGGACCACAGCCAAGACTCAAGATCCAGCACTCGCGATCCAGGACACAGGACCGCAGGATCATCCATGTCTCCGGATCCCGGCGTATATAGACACCAAAAAGAAAGACATGTGGGGAAGCTGGGTTAATCGGAACATGAGAGTACACGGGTATAGACAGAGAGAAGGAAGAAGTAAGATGTCCCCCGACAAACTAAGCCTATATCAGCAAAACTAGGGGCTGAATCTAATCAGCCCTAACTATAAGCTTGATCAAAAAGGAAGGTCTTAAGCGCACTCTTAAAAACGGATAGGGTGTCTGCTGCCCGAACACAAACTGGAAGCTGATTCCACAAATGTGGAGCTTGATAAGAAAAGGCTCTGGCTCCCATTGTACTTTTAGAGACTCTAGGAACAACCGTGCATTCTTGGAACGCAATGCCCTAGTAGGACAGTAGGGTATAATGAGTTATTTAAGGTAAGATGGCGCCTGCCCATTAAAGGCTTTGTAGGCGAGAAGAATAATTTTAAATTATATCCTGTGTTCTATAGGGAGCCAGTGTAAGGCAGCCAGAACAGGAGTAATGTGGTCCCTTTTCCTAATTCTGGTTAGTACACAAGCTGCAGTATTTTGAATCAGCTGAAGCGACTTGACTGACTTCTTGGTACTCCCTGATAATAAGGAGTTACAATAATCCAGCCTAGAAGTAACAAATGCATGGACTAGTTTTTCTGCATCGTTTTGAGGCAAGATATGCCTGATTTTTGCAATGTTACGTAGATGGAAGTAGGCGGTCCTTGATTTTATGTGGGCGTTAAAGGATAAATCCTGATCAAATATAACACCAAGATTCCTTACAGTCTCACTGGAGGCCAAATTAATGCCATCCATAGTTAGTATATCTGTAGATAATTTTTTTCGTAGATTTTTCGGGCCAAGTACAATAACTTCAGTTTTGGTCGTGTTTAACATTAAAAAGTTTAAGGTCATCCACGTTTTTAAGTCCTTAAGGCAGTCTTGAATTTTATTTAGATGATTAATTTCATCAGGCTTGATTGATAAATATAGTTGAGTATCATCCGCATAACAATGAAAGTTTACAGAATGATTCCTTATAATATTGCCTAACGGAAGCATATATAATGTGAACAAAATATGTCAGAGCACTGAGCCCTGTGGCACCACATGGCTAACTTTGGTTTGCATGGAAGATTCATCGTTAACACGTACAAACTGAGAGCGTTCAGACAGATAGGACCTAAACCAGCCTAAAGCAGTTCCCTGTATGCCAACGAAGTGCTCTAGTCTTTGCAATAAGATATCATGATCGATAGTATCAAATGCAGCACTGAGATCGAGCAAAACAAGAATAGATACAAGTCCCTTGTCTGAGGGTTTTAGAATGTCATTTGTGACTTTAACCAGAGCTGTCTCTGTGCTATGATGTGTTCAAAAGCCAGACTGAAAATCTTCAAATAAATCATTGTTTCTTAAGTAATCACACAACTGTTTTGCGACCGCTTTCTCAAGAATTGTTGAGAGGAACGGAAGATTAGAAATAGGTCTATAGTTGGCTAAAACCTCTGGATCGAGGTTGTGCTTCTTAAGAAGCGGTTTTATCACTGCTACTTTGAATGATTGTGGAACATAGCCTGATAATATTCATAATATTTAATAAAGAAGTGCTAATTAATGGAAAAATTCCTTCAACAGCTTAGTTGGAATTGGGTCTAACATGCACGTTGATGGTTTGGAAGAGAGAATCATTGCATTTAATTGTTCAAGGTTTATGGCTGAAAAGCATTCTAGTTTACTATGTAGTGTAATATTAGAACTTACGTTTCCGGGAGCTGTTAATAACACAATACTGGTCAAAGGCAAGAGGTCGTTAATTTTGTTTCTAAGAGTAACAATTTTATCGTTAAAAAAGCACATAAAATCATTACTACTGAGTGCTATGGGAATAGAAGGCTCAATCGAGCTGTGGCTCTCTGTCAGCCTGGCTACAGTGCTGAAAAGAAATCTCATTATTCTTATTCTCATCTATTAATGAAGAGTAGTAGGCTGCTCTCGCTTTACGCAGTGCTTTCTTATATTCATTGAGAGTAATATGCCAAATTAAACGAGATTCTTCAAGTTTAGTGGAACGCCATATCCTTTCAAGTTGTCTCAACTTTTGCTTTATTTTTTGCGGGTTTCTGCATTATGCCATGGAGCTAATCTATGTTTTTTGATTCTCTTCTTTTTCAAAGGAGCAACAGAGTCTAATTTTATTCGCAGCGCATCTGTAGCACTATCAACAACATGATCAATTTGGGGTGGTGTACATTTTGTATAAGTTTCCTCCCCTACATGCAGACATGCTATCGAGTTAAGTATTGGTGGAATCTCTTCCTTAAATTTGGCTATAGTACTAACAGATAGGTTTCTGCTGCAGGAGCTTTTGACTAATGCTTTGTAGTCTCGTAATAGTACTAAAAAAGGTACTAAGAAATGGCCGGATAAAGCAGGATTATGCGATTCGACTAATAGTTGCTCAATTTCAATACCATAAGTCAGAACAAGGTCGAGAGTGTGATTATAGCAGTGGGTTGGTTTATTTACATTCTGACAGAAACCAACAGAATCTAATATAGAGTTAAATGCAACAGTAAGGCTATTTTTATCATCGTCAACATGAATATTAAAGTCACCTACAATAATTACTTTATCTGTTTTAAGAACCAAAGTTGATAACAACTCAGAGAATTCTGATAAGAATTCTGAATAAGGACCTGGTGCACGGTGCACTGTAACAAATAAGATTGGCTGCAAAGTTTTCCAGGTTGGATGAGTAAGACTAAAAACGAGGCTTTCAAAGGAGGTATAATTTAATTTTGGTTTAGTATTGATAAGTAAACTTGAGTCAAAGATTGCTGCAACTCCACCTCCTCGGCCCGTGCCTCGAGCAATATGAGTGTTGATATGGCTGGGTGGAGTGGCCTCATTTATGCTGACATATTCTTCATGTCTCAACCAAGTTTCAGTGAGACAGCATATATCAATATTATAATCTGATATTAAATCATTTATCAATATTGCTTTAGATGCTAGAGATCTTATGTTTAAGAGACCACATGTAATCTTCCTGTTTTGTTGCAAAAGTTGTTACATTTACTTTTATTAGGTTATTATTAGGGCTGTCAAGTTAACGCGTTAATAACGCGTTAACGCAAAAAAAATTAACGCCACTAATTATTTTAACGCGATTAACGCATGTGTATTTTTTTTCCTCGGCCGCCCCGTAGTTTCAGAGCGCATCGAGTTTAAAATACCATCTGCAAGCTGATGCTGACAGCCCCGCTCCTCCCGCCCGCTTGTGGCAGACCACACTTCCACGCTCACCGGCAGGCACCGACTGGCCATCGGGAGGACCGGGAGGGTGTGTGTATGTGTGGCCCGAGCGAGCGAGAGAGAGACCTTACGTGCATTGTTGTTGTTGTTAGCATATGGTGCTAGCTAGCTGCGCTAACGGATATAAGGAGCTGTTTAAATGAAAACAGAGGAGCGACATTTCGCCACAACTGCACCGAGCACTTGACTTTATGCAGGAAGCCAGACAGTGGGACATTGTACAAAAAGTCAGCACACTCATGATTGCAGCAACATGATTGCAGCGTCCAGGCAGCTCCCGTTCGAGCATATGCCTTGAGTTGCACATAGCTCCAACGATCCAACACACACACACACACACACACACACACACACACACACACACACACACACACACACACACACACACACACACACACACACACACACACACACACCATTTGTATTGTAGTATGAGAGAGGTTCCAGGTTGAATTGAGGCGAATATTTGTAATGTTCAGAGGTTGTTGTGTTTAATATTCATGAGAATATTTGTCATTGTTCAAATGATAATAAACATTATTATAAAGCATATTTGTCCACTCATATGTTGATAAGAGTATTAAAAACTTGAAAAATATTCCTCTAAGGTACATTTAGAACAGATAAAAAATGTGCGATTAATTTGCGATTAATCGCGATTAGCTATGGACAATCATGCGATTAATCGCGATTAAATATTTTAATCGACTGACAGCCCTAGTTATTATTTCATTTCAAACCTTTATTTATACAGATAAAATCCCATTGAGATCATTGATCTCTTTTCCAAGGGAGACCTGTTCAAGTAGTTCCACATGAAACATAAAAGCATAAACAGAACAACAAAAGGACATCATCCAGCATCATTTACATAATTATCCACATAAACAGGTACCAATAGCTTCTGATTGACTAGCATCCAACCGAGCTTTAAAAACATTTAGTGGCACCAGATTGTTCAGTTTCCATTTAATTTGCAGACTATTCCAAGACAGAGGAGCTGCGCATCTAAAAGCCGTCTTCCCTAAGACAGTCCTAGCAGTTGGCACATTTAATAAAACCACAGCATTCGATCTCAGGCAGTAGCCACTTACAATTTTCCGTGAGATCAGGGAGCAGATATAAGATGGAAGTCTCCCTAGCATGGCTTTGTATATAAAAATGTACCAGTGACTGAGCCTCTGTACAGTTAGTGAAAGCAAACCAGCCCTTGCATACAGGGTACAGTGATGGGTTAATGCTTTACAGTTTGTCACAAATCTCAGTGCACTGTGATACGCAGCATCTAACTTGACCAGGCAATTGGCAGGTGCATTCATATAGACCAGATCCCCATAGTCCAGCACAGGTAAAAAGGTCACAGTGACTAGCCTTTTCCTGGCCTCAAGCGAGAAACAGGACTTGTTTCTGAAAAAGAAACCTAGCCTAACCCTCAGTTTTTTTAGCAGGTTATTGACATGAAGTTTAAAAGAGAGACAATCATCAAGCCAGATACCAAGGTATTTGTAACAGGCAACAACTTCAAGTTTTGTTCCTTGCGTAGTTACAATATCTAAAACAGGCTCTGGTGTTTTTTTTGCTTTTGAAAAGAGCATTACCTTGGTTTTCTAAACATTTAAAAGAAGCTTTAATTCAGAGAACTGAATCTGAATAGTGTTAAAAACAGCCTGTAATTTAACACCAGCCTCCTTAATGGAGGGACCTGCACAATACATCACAGTATCATCCGCATAAAAATGTAAAGTAGCTTCATCCACATTATCACCTACGCTGTTAATATATATGGAGAATAAAAGTGGTCCTAAAACAGAACCTTGTGGTACACCATTAGAAATGTTTAACCACTCAGAAGACAGTCCATCAAAAATGAACACATTGGGACCTTTCAGAGAGGTAGTTCACAAACCACCCCACTGCAAGGCTGGATAGGCCAATACTGAGTAGCCTCTGCTTTAAGATGAGATGATCAACGGTGTCAAACGCTTTGGAAAGGTCAATAAACAGAGCTGCACAACTCTGCTTATTATCTAAAATACTAGTAATGTCATTCACCACTTTCATTGTGGCAGTGATGGTGCTGTGTTTCTTTCTGAATCCTGACTGATGTTTAGACAGGATGTCATTTGTACATAAAAACTCCTTTACCTGTTCACTCACTAGGCGTTCAAGAACCTTAGCCAGAGCTGACAATTTAGAGATTGGCCTATAGTTATTTAAAATAGTTGCCTCCCCTCCTTTCAGTAAAGGCAAGACATAAGCAGACTTCCATACTTTTGGAATTGTATTTGTGCTGAGGGAGAGGTTAAAAAGAGAAGTAAGAGGTGGAGCAATAAAGTCTGCAGCTATCTTTAAAAAGAAAGGTTCTAAGTTGTCCGGGCCAGCCGGTTTCCTAGGATCTAGCTTAGATAAGGCTTCATGAACAACATCAACAGTAAAAGGGGTAAAACTGAAAGGGTTTTCCAGACCACGTTGTTCAGAGTCACAGACTGTGGTGTTTACAGAAGCAGAGTTAGTGACAGAATCAAATAGAGAACCACAGGACACAAAATGCTCATTAAAGCAATTTAGCATAGTAGCCCTGTCCGATATAGGGCCAGATGCTGTGGTAAGGCACGGAGGTAGCTCATTACGGATCTCACCGGTTGATATCGATTGTATTGCTTTCCAAAATGTCCTAGGATTATTTAGGTTTTCTGTGGTAACTGACAAATAGTACTTCGACTTTGCACTTTTTACATTTGAAGTGAAGCTATTCCTTAGCTGCCTAAAACGCAGCCATTCTATCTCTGAGCCTGATTTCCTAGCCTTTGCCCAGGCCTTGTTTCTCTCATGATGGAGACTAGACAGCTCAGCAGAAAACCAAGGATTGTCTCATCCCTTTACTCTACATTTACGCAGGGGTGCATGTCTATCAATGATCTCCATAAAACCAAGATAAAAATAAGACCATGCGGTTTCAACATCAGCACACAGATCGATTTTACCCCAATCAAAATCAAACAGATCATGCACAAAACCCTGCTCCACAAAATGTTTTATGTCTCTCTTGATGATAATGCGAGGTTTAACCTTTTGGACCTTAGTGTCCCTAATTGTGGCTACAACACAGTGATCGCTCAGATCATTTGCAAATACTCCCACAGAAGAATATTTATGGGGAACATTAGTTAAAATTAGATCAATTAGGGAGGATTTATTAGGGGACTTAATATTTGGGCGAATAGGACTGTCCACAATCTGAGTAACATTTAAAGAGATACAAAGGTTTTTAAAATCCTCTGACACTGCAGTTAACCAATCCCAGTTAAAATCTCCAAGTAGCACTATTTCCTTGTAGTCTAGTTGTGATAAAAGATTTGCTAGTGAAGACAAGGAGTCTTTGACAGCTGAGGCGGGTCTGTAGGTGCCCACCACCATGACCTGTTGACCCTTTGCCACTTCTATATTTAAGGCTACAAATTCAAATTGCTTACTGATCGATTTGGAAATTAATGTGGTTACACTGAACTTATTCTTAACATAAATTGCAACGCCACCACCTTTATTAGGCCGGTCGGTACGATACACATTAAAACCATTTAAGGCAATGTCAGAGGCCAAAATAGACTTATTTAGCCATGTTTCAGATAAGACAATGACGTCAGCGTCAGTCGATTTTGCCCAGATACGGACAAAATCTAGTTTACCTAACAGACTGCGCACATTCAAGTGGATGAAACCCAACCCAGACCTAGCTTTAAAATCAGCAGGAGTAGCGATCTGACTATTACTACTGGGCGGACCAGGGTTAGGTTGTACATTTCCTGACAGTAATAACAACAAAAAAAACAGGCATCTTTTCCTCTTAAATGACACACATACATTGTCATCTAATTTAGAAACACCGGAAAAGTCTGCAAGAGTGTGATTAGAGCTTAAGAAGCAGTCCTGAAGAACCATCATCGCAGGAAAATAAAAAGACAAACATATTTTGTCGAGCAGATTGACTGTGACAAGGCAACCGGTAATTGTTTGTGTAACACATCCGAACCTTTGCAGGGGATGCCCACTGTAGGTGGCAGAACAGACCTGAATCCAGTAGTCTTCTCAGAATGACTAGAGATCTTCTCATAGTCCAAAACAGTTAACAGGCACAGCAGAATCCCGATATGGGCCATTTTCCCAGACCAGCAGAGCATCCGGATAGGCGTGCAAACAGGCCCGAAATGTGGAGGCGCTCCGTTCTCCTCGCGATATCCCTGGTGCAGAACCTCCTCAGTAGGCCTACAGCAGGATAGGCGAAGCAGGACCAGCTCGAGGCGTAGAGGCGCTTCGGTCTCTCAGCGATATCCCTGTGGTAAAACGTCCTCGGCACCGGAGAGCACGACAGGTGGAGCAGGTGGATACAGGCCTCCGCTACAGCAGGTGTAAAGCAGGCCGCAGCCCGAACGCGAAGCCGCTCCGGTCTCTCCGTTACGCCCCCCGGGGTAAAATCTCGCCAGGACAGCAGCACACGACAAGTGGAAGCAGGTCCCCGCCACAGCACAACTGGGCAGGTGGAAAAAGGGGGCCCAAACAACAACGTGCAGCCGCTCCGTCTCTCCGCGACTTCCCGGGAAAAACCTCCCCACAACAGCACAGGTGCACAGGTAAACCTCCTATCCACGCCGACGGAAGAGAGGCAGCCCTGCCCCTCACTTTCCACGCTCCGTGAGGCGGATGAGAAAATGTGCTCCGCTCGCTCTGATCGACGAGTGTCGAGAAGTCTGTGACAATACGTCCAGTGGTGCATGAGGGGATCGGAGCTGCAGGAAGAGCCTCACTATGTATGACACCTCTATTAGGTGTTACCTTAAATTGTCCTTGGGCAGACACACACACCGTTAATATTGGGTATTTTATTGGGTTCGGGAATCCTATGGATGACTGCCTAGGAGAGAGCGCAGAGAAGCGTGTAAGACTGCGACTCCGCCTCCTGGTCTCAACTCCAGTTTGAATGAAATGAAACAAATAATACAACATTGACCTACAAAAACAGATTTTGCAACCCATCTCCTCAGGCAGGTATTTACGACCAGCAGTGATGCCTCTGAGGGTCTCGGGGCGCAGGACGGGGCATAGGGTTTATACAAGGTCACAAAGATATCTTAACATACTGTACCAGCAATACCATTTAAGAATGGATTCTTAAAGCAATAATCTTCTTTTCTTCTTACACCTAGCGCACACCCTGAACAGTGGGCTTCTTGTTTACATGTTCCCCTGCACACTGATGCAGGACATAAAAACACTCTTTTGTAATTTATTTTAATTTTGCAGCACATTTATACGACCAGAATTTTGCTTTACACCTTTATATTATTTTTTTTTTTTTCAAGTCATTTACTTTTGGTGAGATAACTAAAGTTTAGTTCATTTTACCCTGTCTATGGACTGATTCATTATTAGTTGTTACAAAACATACACAAGACGGCGGGTAGTCAAACCAATATAGACCCCCCATACAAACAATCAGACAAACAAAACATGAACTCGTAATAAACACCTGCGTGACAGCAAAGCTCATCCAGCTCAATTTAGTCCGAATTAGGAGGTTTCAGAGGGGGTGGAGAATTGACTCGTGCACCCACCCTTGTATACAAGTCATAGATCGGTGCCTGAAAGCCGTCCAAGAGCGATAACTAGCTTATCCTCCTGCGACACCACTACTCTTTTCTAGTGGCGCTGTGCCCCCCCGATCGGAGCCCACAGACTTTTCCCTCTTCCCTTTCTCTCCAAACTGTTAGGATTTGTCTGTGTTGGTATTTTTCTTGTCCTTTTCTATCTTTGGGTTTCCTGTTTTATTTTGTAAAGTGTTCACCCCCGTTTCCTGCCTGTTTGCTTTCTGTCGGTTTCCCTCTCTGATTACCAAATTGTGTTCACCTGGTACCTATGTGTTTTCTCCTCCCTCCTCACCTGTCTTGTGTTTATGTGATTAGTCCTGGGTGTATTTAAGTTCTGGGTTTTCTGTCTCTCTTTGTCGGTGTCGTCTTGTGATAACTAAGTTTGTCGGTGTCAACGCACAAGCAGCAGCAGGCTGCACGCTCACAGTTATCTCCATACGGTTCAGTGTAACTTTAACAGGAAGAGTGAGTGAGTGAGAACGAGTGAAAATACGATTGGCTTCAGTCCGCGGAGGGGCTTCAACCGAAGGCATAACAACGGGGTACGGCCAGAAGCACGGCCTCCCCAAACGGCCTTGCCGGTCGGGCTCCCCGACCGGCTCCCCCCCCGGTGCTGGGATCTGGTGCGGCGAGTGTTCTGATGGCAACAGCGGCTGGAGTGGACAGGACTGCGGAGGTGCCAAACATGGAAGGCGGAAGGGCAAGTGACAAGGCGGACGAAAGGAAGGACAAAGACAAAGAAGAAGAGCAAGAACAAGGCAAGAAAGTGGGAGAGGAAGGGGAAGAAGGAGAGAACGAGGTACAGTGTGGAATTAACTGTGGAAGTAGTTGTGGAAGGTGCACTGTCTATGGTGGACCTGCTTAAAGGAATACAGAAACAGTGTGAGACAGTGGATGGATGCAGAGTGACGGGAGAACAGTATGAAGTGACGATGAGGACCATCCTGGGGAAAATGAAACTAATGGAGGGATTGAGAGTAAACGGGGTACATGCAAAAAACATTATGAGCACCGATGTGACCGTCTCGTTCCTGCATCTGCCTGTTTATTTGCTGGATAAAACGATACTAAATAGGCTTGAGGAGTGGGGAGTTAAGCCCATCTCGGACATTAAAAAAAGAGTGTGGCCAGACTCGGACATTGCAGACGGCACCAGGTTCCTGAGAGTGAGATTCAACAATAAGGTCCGATCCCTACCGTATTCCACGAAGTTCGACATGGTGAAGGGGGCGGAGTACTTCCGGGTCCTGCACAATGGCCAGGTTCCAGTGTGCAGGTTATGTATAAAGCCGGGTCACATCTTTAGAGAATGCCCAGACTTTAAGTGCCACAGGTGTTATGAGCAAGGGCACTATGCCAAGGAGTGCAAGTATGGAGCTGAGAGAGCTGAGAGAGAGAGGAGGAAGAGGAGGAAGACGATGAGGAGGAGGAAGAAGAGGGGGGGGGAAGGCGACGAGGCGGAGGGGGCAAAGAAAAGACCCCATGATGAGATCAGCAGCGAAGATGAAGGTCCAGTGGTGGAGGACATCTCGGGGGCTTCGGTGATGGAAGAGAAAGCACCAAACGTGGGGAAGAGGAAGAAAAGTGCCAGGCAGGGCGGCGGAGGAGACGATGGAAGCAGCAGAGGCGCCGAAGGGAGCAGCAGAGGCGGCGACGGGAGCAGCGGCGGGGGAAAGAAGTGTCGGAGTCCTGAGGGGCTGGAAGACATCTCGGAGGCTTCCGGAATGGAGGAGGGAGAGCTGTCGGAGGACCCTGGGGGCGCCATGGTCTTCGGGAGCCCTAATGATGAGCAGAGGGGCCGAGGAGGAGGAGGGAGGAGGAGAAGAAGAAGAAGAAGACGACCTCAGCGGAGAACGCCGGGCTGATTGCTAGACGCAAGGAGAGGGAGGTGGAGAAAAGGAGAGCGGGTTCAACAGAGGGGGAGCTCGGGAAAGCAACCAGTGAAAGGTAATGATGCAATGGACGTTCATTATAATAACATCCCTTTTGATGGCAACTATCTCATCCCTAAACGGTAATGGTCTCAAAAGTAAGATCAGAAGAAGCCGGGCGCTAAGTCTATGTGAGGCCAGCATCATATGTCTGCAGGAAACACATTGGGATGGGAGAGTGTGGATGAGGTTAAAAAGGAGTGGATGGGCGAAGTGTTTGCAAATAATGGGGGTGAGCATGCTAGAGGGGTGGCGATACTTATCAAGTCGGGGGATGTGAAGAATGCAAGGAAGGTTGAGGATGATGGGGAAGGGAGGATGATCGGGGTGCAGTATGAATACATGGGGGACACGTATAAGTTGATAAATGTGTATGCACCTAATATAAAGAGGGAGAGAAGGATTTTTTTTTGAGGGGTTGGAGGGAAAATGTGGGGGGAACTGTTTGATTGTGGGAGACTTCAATGTGCGGTGTGGAAGGTTGGATGCGCCTGCGGGTGCTCGTTTTACTGCAGAATACTGGAGGGTGGCACTCAAAAAGATAATGAATGAGAATGGGTTGATAGATGTGTGGAGAGAAAGCAATCCGGATGTCAGAGAATCTTCTTGGAGACGAGTGGTGAAAGATAAACTTGGGCAGAGCAGGATTGATTTAGCTCTGTGCTCGGAAGCCGTGAATGAAAAGATTGGAAAGATTGAATATAGGACCACAGCGTTGAGTGATCATATGGTTCTCAGGATGGGGCTGAAGGTGAATGGGAGAGGCGGGGGTATGTGGTGCTTGAATGCGAAACTACTGAATGATGAGGTGTATAAAAAAGGGTGAGAGAATGTATAAGGAAGGGGGGTGATACAAGGGACAATAATATATTAGTGTGGTGGGGGGAGTTAAAAGAGGAGATCAAGAGAATAAGCATAAAACACAGTAAGGGGAAAATGTGCTTGATAGAAGAAGGGAGGAAAGGGTGAGGGGAGAGTTGGCTAAAGAGGCAGCAAAGATAGACAAAGAGACAGGGAGAGATTTAGGGAGATACACGAGGATCAAAGATGAGCTAGAGGGTATAGAGAGGGACAAATGCAGGGGGGCGATTGTTAGAAGCAGGGCAAAGAATGCAATGGAGGGGGAAAGGTGTACTGGCTACTTTCTGAGTTTGGAAAAAATTAAGCAGGAAAACAAATATTTAAAACGGGTTGAGGGAAAGGATGGTAGGAAGATAACAGATTTAGTAGGGATAGCAGAAAGAGTGGAGGAGTTCTACAGGGAATTATTTAAGACGGAAGTGGCAGATAGAGAGAGTGCAGAGACGGCGATAGAAGTATCGAGATGTGTGAGGGAGAGATCGGTACAGGGGAAATAGATCTAGCAATAGGAGGGTTGGGTAGAAATAAGAGTCCGGGGTTAGATGGGTTAACAGCAGAATTCTACATCACCTTTAAGGAACTGTTGGTACCGGTGCTGCACAGGGTGTTCAAACACATTGAGGAGGAGGATGACCTGCCGGCCAGCATGGCAACGGGGGTTATAAGCATCATATACAAAAAGGGTGATAGGGACAGATTAGAAAACTATAGGCCGTTAAGCATGCTAAACAATGACTACAAAATATTGGGGAATAGAATAAAGAGGGTAATTAAAACGTGGTGGGTGGGACTCAGGTGTATAGTGTACTGGGGAGGGATATAAGTGACACGACAAGCAGTATCAGAGATACTATTAAACACATGAAGGAGGGGAAGGGTGGCATAGTTATGAGTCTTGATTTAAATAAAGCGTTTGATCGGCTCAATCATGAGTATTTATAAAGCAGGGTTTGGAGTGAAGTTGGTGGGCTGGATCAAAAGATTATATAGTCGTGAGTTGCGTTAAAATAAATGGGATCGTTACAAATGTGTTTAGGTTAGGGAGGTCGGTCAGGCAGGGATGTCCTCTCTCCTCCATGTCGTATGCCTTGTCAGCTGAACCTTTAGCCACAATGCTAATTCAGAACAAAAACATTAGAGGGGTGGAGATACCGGGGGGACAGACCAGTCTCCTGTACCAGTATGCAGATGACACCACGGTTACGGTCAGAGATGGGGATAGTGTGAGGGAAGTGTTAGAAGTAGAGCAGCAGTATGGCAGGGCGTCAGGGGCGAAGATAAATATAGACAAATCAGAGGTAATGTATATAGGTGAGGAAGGAGTGGATAGGACAGGAATAGGGCTCAAGGAAAGGCAAGATTATTTTAAGGTGCTGGGGGTTAATTTGGGTATAAAAGAAATGGAAGGGAGGGATGAGCAATATGAGGGAATCATCAACGGAATGAAGAAAACGCTAACGTTTTGGAAGATGAGGCATTTAAAGTTAAGAGGGAAGGTAGTGGTGATAAATGGGCTCATAGTGAGCAGATTAGTCTATATCATGACTGTCATGGAAATGCCTGAAAGGGTTCATAAAGAAATAGACATCGCAATAAATGAGTTTTTGTGGGAAGGGAAGGGCGTTAGAATTGCTAGGGAGGTAATGGAGAACGAGTATAGGGATGGAGGGATGACGCTGATCAACGTGGAAAGGAAAAAGAAGGCGCTAAGGGTTAAAATGATGTTAAAATATGTTGGTGACAAGGAGGGAAAAAAAGTTAATGCGTGGAAGGTATTTTTAAAAGAAGCTATCAATAAGTGTAGAGGCTGTGGGGCAGGCTTGGAATTTCGTCATTTTAGGGGCAAGGCCATTTGGCCTTCCCGTTGATAGAGATTTTGAGGGACAACTGGTCCGCTTTCCAAATCTCCGCGCGTCCCTAACAAGCTGGTTATCATACAGGAAGGAATCCAGAACATACAAGTATCCGTTAAAAACAATAATCTATTTTAATGGTAATATAACAATGCAATACAATCAATACATTACCATACAAAGCCATATCATATCATATGCGTAATGTCAGGAGTATGCCTACTCCTGGCCCTTGTTCACGGGCTGCCACGACCTTCCGGTCCGGGCGGCGCGAGAAGAGAGAGGCAGAACAAAAAGCTGAATAGGCTTTCATACCAACAGAAACAGGAAGGGGTGGAGTTTACTCAGCCTCCACACACACACACACACCCCCCCCCCCCCCACATTCCAGAGACCTCAGATGTGTCTTAAAGGATATTTAAGATAACACAAATATTTCATCTCTCATATCTCCAACTTCTAGTTACACAGAATACAAAGTAATTAAACCCACACATATACTATTCAAGATATGTAGACTTCCCTGAAACATGACATGCTAGAGATCTTAAGCAGAATATACTCTTACCCCACCTAGCACCCTGTCATGCATGCCTACACCTCCCCCACAGGGCAATACAACTCTGTTTACTCTAAACAGCCCTTGTTTAGAGCCATTTTAGTCCTCACCTTTATGAAAGGATAAAACAGAGAAATCAATATAAAACACAAACACAAGTATTGTTTGAACAGTATTCACTTAACTGCTACTATTGATAATTACCAGAGAAACTCAAGGGACCTCTTTTAATATCTGGAAATTGCAACAAGACTTTCTGCCATTTCAAATGTAACACACTTCTTAAATATCAGATGCTGCAATCCCCCTTTTGCACTCTTTTAAAAGAGTGCAACTTACACAAGGCACTTGAAACATATCTACTGTGTCTGTTCCCCAATATCGTATAAATCCATCAGAAACTGAGATCCAAAGTACTTGAAATCGTGAAGGAACAGAACATCACTTCCTATGGCAGTGAAGGAACCATGAGGGGGCAGCTGAGTGCTAAAAAGCAGTCTCCTGGTGGTGAATCATCAGCCCGCCTGCCCGCCCCCCCCAAAGGAATAGCCCACAACGACAGCTGATAGGGAGGGGGAGATGCGGCTTTCCCTTCACGGGTGGAACTGATCAGAGAGAAGTAGACTCCTCTGCTGCCTCGACAAGTCCCCCAGCTCACTGCCAGCCGCTTCCAAGTCGTCTGCTGCATGGATGTCCTCGAGGTCCTTCTCCTCCAGTCCGCTGATGAGAGCATCCGTGTCGACCTCCATGATGAGACCCAGATCCGTCTTGATGTCGTCCCCTGGTCCTAGCAGGTGGTTTCCCCGCCGCACACTGGCTCCCGTGGTACGAGCTGTCCCCCTTTCCTTGTAGGCGGACGGCATGGGATGTCCTCTGGGTCACTCGGTAGGGGCCGGAAAACCTGGGATTGAGCCACTTTGTCCTGATGACAGTCAGCCTCCTGCGTCTCGGGTCCCCCTTTTGGCGTCAACAACCTGTGTGGAGAAATCTGATACAAATCCCTCAAGCCTACGCTAATTGTGCAGCTTCAGAATCTTAATACTTGGACTGTGCCAACTAAATAAGAACCCCAACATCTTTAGGTAAACTAAATAACATAGTTCAATAGCTCTGAATTTCTGACAAGCATCTGTGTTTATTTTTAAATGAAATCCTTGAGATCCCATTACAAATCTAAATATGATTTGAACTGCTAATGTTTCTGGTAAAGAAACACACTAATGTTATGGATTCAAAAACAACCAAAATCACAATACTAACAAAGTGAATGGCTTCCTGGTGATACTGCTTCTACCCGTCAGTGCTTAGATATTATCCCGCTGAAAAAATGAATACAGAATTCCCACAAACTGTCATCAAATGTCTTTCTATTATAAATTTAGATGAAATGTATATCCCCATAATGACCTAAACAATCAAGTCTATGGCTTTTACTTCTTTACCAGACTAGTTACATGATGTTGTCTAAATTACATTGTGTCTCATTACATTACTATGTTTTAGCTTTAACTGTAAATATGTTCTTTCTACATTTCAAACCTCAGTTACTTTAATACCTGTTGAAACATTACTCACAGGTCAGCTTCTTCAGTATTCCATTCTGGACTTACATCTCTCTGGTAGCCCCTTGGCCACTGATTCTTTATCTGTTTTACCTGCTATAACTCAATCAATATTAGGGACATGTCAACATTCATCAAACAGTATGTTATCCCTAGATATGGAGCAGGTCAATTCTAAAACTGTCAATCAATGGTCAGATTGAACAATCGAGTTGGGGCAGCCGGTTCCTTTCAGTCCCTAAATGTACATTGTGAAGTTTACACTCCCCCCTTTTTTACACATTAACTCATGTGTAAACAAAATCCTGTATGGGAAGAAAACCTTCAGGTCATAATGGATTATAAGACAATACCAAACATTTTTCCCAAATGTACATCCATCATTTCCACAGTAAACACTTCAGTGAAATGAAGTGTTTCTCTCCATCTTTCAGTCCTAAAAGAAACAATCTTCATGTTTTAGTTTGAGTTTCACATTCTGCAAACCGCCACCTCCCCTTTTGTGAAATGTTAGGACACCTCTCATTCCACATAGAGTCCCAGAAATAATGTGTTAGTCCAAAAACATGCTTGATTAGTCATTGTTTTAAATCATGCAGTTGCACTGATCCGATGCAGACATACACTCACTCACACTGTCAGGTTGTAAAGTCAGGTTTGGTCAGGGAGGTACACCTCAGTCAGCCATTGACAGTGCCTTCTCAAGTTACCCTGTCGGTCAGGGTCAAAGGTCAGTTGGTCTCAGTCTTTTTGGCCATGTGTCGTGCTCTGCAGAGATGTTCCAGCACAGGCCAGCATCCTCCGTCTATACAAATCTGTATATACAGATGTAGCACTCCAGATCAGACTCAAATGGGTGTGTCCCAGTCAAAAGCCCAGCGGATGCCAGTGGCTGGGGGTGTTGCCAAATTGCTAGAGGGCGTTGCCCAATTTCCCCATTTGTTCAATTACAGGATTTAACCATGAGATGGCGCTTCATTCACAAAATACACAATGGGTGTTGTAGAAACATCAATATTTTAGATCAAATAAAGTATATAGTTTGCTTTATGCAGTATATTTCTTGTAATATTGTACAGTAGATTGAAGTAAATCAACTTATACATTAAGATAAGATAAGATGGACCTTTATTAATCCCGTGGGGAAATTCAGTAGTTCAAACAGCAACAGGGTGAGAGTGAAAAACAGGACAGCACAGATTCACACAGATTAATAAAATCAAAAATAAGATGAGCGATAAAAAATAATAATAATAATGAGAAACTATTAAATAAGAAATGAATAAAACTAAAATGTAATTATCATATCATATATTATAATGTATTGTATTATTAAGTAATATCATACATTAACCCCATTATAGCAGATGCCACATTGAATGGATGAACACATGTATGCATCAATAATTACAACAGAGTATTTCTAAATACAAGTTGTAAAAATACTTATATGTATTTAATATTAACCCTTTGGAGTCGACCGTCACGCCGGCGTGATCAGATCACATGACCTGTTCAAGCCTGTGCCGTATAAAAACAACAGTCCGGACAACATTGTCGTGTGTTTTTGTCGAAATTACTGGCTTGAAACTATATCCCAGTCTTTGTTTCATGCAAAAAGACCCAGTAAACACGGAGATACGATGATATAAAGTTAATACATTTCAAAAGTATGAAATATGGAAGCACATATTTGAATATCTTCGCCATATTTGATCATTTTACGAAACGGAAAATACTGGAAACTGTAGATCCTGCTCAACAGGATGTATATGTGTATCTCTGTCGAAAGTACTGGCTTGAAACTATGTGCCAGTCTTTGTTTCATGCAAAAATACCCAATAAACACAGACATACGATGATATAAAGTTAATACAGATATATTTCAGAAGTATGAATAATGGAAGCACATATTTGAATATCTTCGCCATATTTGATCATTTTACGAAACGGAAAATACTGGAAACTGTAGATCCTGCTCAACAGGATGTATATGTGTATTTCTGTCAAAAGTACTGGCTTGAAACTATATCCCAGTCTTTGTTTCATGCAAAAATACCCAATAAACACGGACATACGATGATATAAAGTTAATACAGATATATTTCAGAAGTATGAATAATGGAAGCACATATTTTAATATCGTCGCCGTATTTTATCATTTTACGAAACGGAAAATATTGGAAACTGTAGATTCTGCTCAACAGGATGTATTTACCAGGGAGGGGGTGAGGTAATCAGGTAAACGGAGTGATACGAAACGAGACGAAGGGGGACGGCGGAAACCGAAGAGAGACGTCGGGAAATGGAGAGAGATGAAGATATACGAAGACAGGCGGCGGGAGACGAAGAGAGGCTGCGGGAGACTGCGATTGAAGTAAAGTGACAGATCAATACTGTAACAAATTAAAACACTACCAAATTCACACTTAAATAAAAACTCTAAAAGAATAATTTGTAAACATGATTAAAAGATTGAAGAATATGGTTCTACTCTGTACTCCTAACTCCAAAACACCCACTACTTAAAGTCTAGTGCATACTTCCATCATGCCCCCCCCCTTTTCTATCAGTGTGTTTTAGAATGATTTTTCACTTCACTTTAATAGTTTTCCTCTTTACCGCTATTTTTAATTTACCAATTGATTAATTTATGGTTAATACATCTTCTTATCTTCACTTATTTATCAAGTCAATTCAAGTTCTTTCCAATACATTAGTAGATACCTTGTGGAGTATTCACAATAACTAATCCCCTCTAGGATATGAAATCCGTTCATCTTTAAGCAGATACTATTTCCTTATTTATCTTTTGTTCATGATAACAATGGTATATCAACCACACGTTTTACCCATAGCTAGTTTCTATAACAAGATTATTATGTGTGACATAATAATCAGATGTCTTGTTTGCTAACCAAGAATATTAAACTTTAATCTTTTCAGCATTCCAGACCATCATTTAAACAATCAGCCTCCCTTCTCAAACACTAACCCTATTGTTCTACACCACCCTCTGGAAAACTCTTGCACAGTTATGCTGTCAAATCATCGCATAATTTCTTCAGAGTCTGAACCGTCTGAGACCAGCCTGTCTCAAGATCTTGTCATAATGTGAACAGTCAGTAATGCGTTGTCCTCTGCAGCTGTAGTCAATAGGATCAATGAAACTCTTGTTTTGCACTGGGATGTCCTGAGGGGGAAGGCACCTCTGGATCAATGTGCTACAATCAGCAGACACACGTTGTCCTCTGCACAGCAGGAATCCCCAAAAACTGCTGTTCCTCTTCACACCACTGTTGCCCCGGCAACGAGGTACACGCAAAATGTCAAACCCTCCTCAGAGATGCGTTCTTTGCACAGTTCTTCTGTTTCTGTAGTGAGCAACTCTTCACCAACACACTGATTCAGAGTACAACCCAAAGGTGGCGCACAACTTTCCAGTGCCGCTGTAATCACAATAAATCAGCAACTGGAGATAAACTCAATTTAAATCTCTCCCCTAAAGGGTTACAAAATAAAACGGCTGAGTGTCTATATGGTCAGGAATGCTGAAACATGTGAATGTTAAAACAAATCAATGGCAGTAGTCTACCCAGATTTTACTCCATTAAAAGTAGTAAAACCACATTGTAAAATCTCTTTTGTCTAGTTGAAGTCCTGCTTCTAAAATTCTAGTCAGAAAAAATAAACTTCATCTTTAAAATCTTCTTTAATTTGAAACCAAAAAAGGTCTTCCTTCTCCACCATGATCCTATCTCTACATCAAAGTCCATACAAACTGATGATTTATCTTTAGAAACCATGAGGAATGACAGTTCTCATAAAACACTATTCTTCCTTACTTCAGTTCTAAATCAAATGAGCCAAACAGGAAACCCCCTTTAACCACTTGCTTATTCTATTCTTTTTGAAATTGTTTATCTAAGTTGTGTTACAAGCAGGTTAGATCTGTAACAAAATACAAAACTAACTGTATTTAGCGCTATAATTGAAAAACAAGTAATCTGATCACAGTTAATGAATATATATCTTTGAACACTTATTATTGGTGGAAAGGTTTCCTCACAAAATGTAATCTCCATTACTAAAGCTAAAACCTAAAGAAATCATCACGGAACAGTTTTCTGTCCTTATCAGTTAATTGTCTCAATACAAACTAAAAAGCGTTTTGAAAACTCCCACTCTTGAGAACATCTCAACACTTTATTCCATCTGAGCACTAGTGTTTGACAGACACGCCCTATTAATCCAAAACGGTCTTTAATGGTATCAATTGTCCATCCATCCATCCATCTTCTCCCGCTTATCCGTGGTCGGGTCGCGGGGGTAGCAGTTCCAGCAGAGAGCCCCAAACTTTCTTTTCCCTGGCGACATCAACCAGCTCTGACTGGGGGATCCCAAGGCGCTCCCAGGCCAGCGAAGAGATATAATCCCTCCACCTGGTCCTAGGTCTACCCCTTGGTCTCTTCCCAGCTGGACGTGCCTGGAACACCTCCCTAGGGAGGCGCCCAGGTGGCATCCTAACTAGGTGCCCGAACCACCTCAACTGGCTTCTTTCGACGCGAAGGAGGAGCGGCTCAACTCCGAGTCCCTCCCCGATGACCGAACTTCTCACCTTATCTCTAAGGGAGACACCAGCCACCGGCGGAGGAAACCCATCTCGGCCGCTTGTATCCGCGATCTCGTTCTTTCGGTCATGACCCATCCTTCATGACCATAGGTGAGGGTAGGAACGAAAATGGCCCGGTAGACGGAGAGCTTTGCCTTCCGGCTCAGCTCCCTTTTCGTCACAACGGTGCGGTAAAGCGACTGCAATACCGCTCCCGCTGCTCCGATTCTCCGGCCCATCTCACGCTCCATTGATCCCTCACTCGAGAACAAGACCCCGAGATACTTGAACTCCTTCACTTGGGGTAAGGACTCATTCCCTACTTGGAGTGGACAGTCCATCGGTTTCCTGCTGAGAACCATGGCCTCAGATTTGGAGGTGCTGATCCTCATCCCAGCCGCTTCACACTCGGTTGCGAACCGATCCAGTGAGTGCTGAAGGTCGCAGACCGATGAAGCCATCAGAACCACATCATCTGCAAAAAGCAGTGGTGCAATCCTTAGTCCACCGAACTGCAGACCCCCCCCCCCACGACTACGCCTCGAAATCCGATCCATGTATATTACAAACAGGATTGGTGACAAAGCGCAGCCCTGGCGGAGGCCAACCCTCACCGGAAATGGGTCCGACTTACTGCCGAGGACCCGGACACAGCTCTCGCTTTGGGAGTACAGAGATTGGATGGCCCTGAGTAGAGACCCCCTCACCCCATACTCCCGCAGCACCTCCCACAGTAACTCCCTGGGAACCCGGTCATACGCCTTCTCCAAGTCTACAAAACACATGTAGACCGGATAAGCGTACTCCCAGGACCCCTCCAGGATCCTTGCGAGAGTAAAAAGCTGATCCGTCGTTCCACGACCAGGACGGAATCCGCATTGTTCCTCCTCAATCTGAGGTTCGACAATCGGCCTGACCCTCCTCTCGAGTACCTTGGAGTAAACTTTCCCGGGGAGGCTGAGTAGTGTGATGCCTCTGTAATTGGCACACACCCTCTGATCCCCCTTTTTGAAAAGGGGGACCACCACCCCGGTCTGCCACTCCTTCGGTACCGTTTCCGACTTCCACGCAACGTTGATGAGACGTGTCAACCATGACAGTCCCTCAACACCCAGAGCCTTCAGCATTTCCGGGCGGATCTCATCCACCCCCGGGGCTTTGCCACTGTGGAGTTGTTTGACGACCTCAGTGACCTCCCCCCGGGAGATTGGCGTTGATCCCCCGTCATACTCCAGCTCTGCCTCTAACATAGAGGGCGGAGTTGTCGGGTTCAGGAGTTCCTCAAAGTGTTCCTTCCAACGTCCCAACACTCCATCAGTTGAGGTCAACAACGTCCCATCCTTACTGTACACAGCTTGGATGGTTCCCTGCTTCCCCCTCCTGAGGTGTCGGACAGTTTTCCAGAACAACTTTGGTGCCGCCCGAAAGTCCTTCTCCATGTCTTCTCCGAACTTCTCCCACACCCGCTGCTTTGCCTCGGCCACGGATGAGGCTGCTGCCCTTCGGGCCTGTCGGTACCTTGCAACTGCTTCGGGAGTCCCCCGGGATAACAAATCCCCGAAGGCCTCCTTCTTCAGTCGGACGGCTTCCCTGACCACCGGTGTCCACCAGGAGGTTCGAGGGTTACCGCCCCTTGAGGCACCTAAGACCTTGAGACCACAGCTCCCCACCGCGGCTTCGGCAATAGAGGCTTTGAACACCGACCACTCTGGTTCAATGTCCCCAACCTCCACAGGAATGCCCGAAAAGCTCCGCCGGAGGTGTGAGTTGAAGGCCTCCTGAACTTGGGCCTCCTCCAGATGTTCCCAGTTCACCCGAACTACACGTTTGGGCTTACCAGGTCTATCCAGAGGCTTCCCCCGCCACTCGACCCAACTCACCACCAGATGGTGATCAGTTGACACTCCGCCCCTCTCTTTACCCGAGTGTCCAAAACATACGGCCTCAGGTCCGATGATACGATAACGAAATCGATCATGGACCTTCTGCCTAGGGTGCTCTGGTACCACGTACACTTATGAGCATCCTTATGTTCGAACATGGTGTTTGTTATGGCCAATCCATGACTAGCACAGAAGTCCAGTAACAAACCACCACTCCGGTTCAGATCAGGGGGGCCGTTCCTCCCAATCACGCCCCTCCAAGTGTCTCCATCATTGCCCACATGTGCGTTGAAGTCTCCCAGCAAGACTAAGGAGTCCCCTTCAGGAGCCCCATACAGGACTCTTTCCAGGGTCTCCAAGAAGGCCGAATACTCCGAACTGCTGTTGGGTGCATAAGCACACACAACAGTCAGTTTTCCCCCCCATAACCCGCAGGCGTAGGGAGGCGACCCTCTCGTCCACTGGGGTAAACTCCAACAACGAAGCACCTAACCGGGGACTTGTGAGTATCCCCACACCCGCCCGGCGCCTCACACCTTGAGCAACTCCGGAGAAGAATAGAGTCCAACCCCTATCCAGAAGTAAGGTTCCAGAGCCGACGCTGTGCGTAGAGGTGAGCCCAACCAGATCCAACTGGTACCGCTCCACCTCCCGCACAAGCTCCGGCTCCTTCCCCCCAGAGAGGTGACGTTCCACGTCCCCAAAGCCAGCTTCTGCCGCCCGGGTCTGGTCCGTCGAGACCCTCCGCTTTCACTGCCACCCGTCTGGCAGCGCACCCGACCCCATCGATGTTTCCCGTAGGTGGTGGGCCCGCGGGACAGAGAAGCGGAGGTGTTGCCCACGTTGCCTTTTCGGGCTGGGCCCGGCCGGGCTCCGTGGCAAGCCCGGCCACCAGACGCTCGCCGACGAGTCCTCCTTCTGGGCCTGGCTCCAGAAGGGGACCCCGGGCTTCCTCCGGGCCGGGTATCCTCACTTCTTGTTTTTCCTTTCATGAGGTCTTTTGAACCAATCTTAGTCTGGCCCCTTGCCTGAGACCAATTTGCCATGGGAGACCCTACCAGGAACACAAGGTTCCAGACAACACAGCCCCCAGGTTCATCAGGGCACACAAACCTCTCTACCACGGTAAGGTGCTGGTTCTTCAGAGAGGTATCAATTGTGAACTTCCTTAATATGAATTGTAAATGCAACGTATGTTCTCTTTAGAACACAGATAGGACAGTAGCTGCTGAAACTGGTTAATAGCAGTTTTCTGTCAACCTAGTTAAGCATGTTGTTGTTATATCTAGTAAATATATTTTTATTTCATGTTTACTCACAAAACAATATGACTTTATTTAGAAACAAGTTTTACTCTCTCTGAACTCTTCAAAACATCCACTTCTCTTGTCTCTCCTCCCTGTGCCCTGCAGCTGCCGGCAACTCCCTGGAATTTCAGAATTGTCTTAACCATTCTGACATTCCATAATCACTTCGCTTTTATTTATCTGACTTAATTAATATGTGTTCACTTGTATTAATATACTGGGCTATTGTCGTTGTTACTATTAACGTGCTTCCCTTGTAAACATTTTCCAGGGTATGAAACCCCCTTTCAGCCACTAGATGGCAGCAGCAGAGCACAAATGAGCTTCACTCTTCTGAGTGCATTGTCTGAGTTCCACAGACAATCGCTCACACAGGTATTTTAGGTAAAAATCACACAGATTTATTCCCCGTACAGTTTGTCCAGCTTGATAATGTGATGTTTATTTCAACAGACAAACAAGACCTCGCTTCGACACCCATAAAGAATGTGACCATTCCATGGGGCATAAACCCAGGTCTTAGCGAGCCCTTTATCACACGTTAGCTTTTCAAATTAAGTTTACAGACAAAGGGAAACGAGAGCCGGTCCCGTCACAATTTCGGTGAGGTTTGCGTTCTCTTTCCCCGATTCAACATATAACAGACTTTTAGGCTTTTAGCTTTCAGCCTTGGTCTGTTATTTAACCCCAGTTTTAAACGGCGACCCGATCTAAAATATCGAGTTTCCAGGTTTTGTCGTGCAGGAATATAACCTCGCAACCCACAAACTGCACCGTTTCCACGCCACTCAGGAATAAGTATACCTGAGGTCCACGCCAAACTGCTCTATTTACGTTACGCCGGACTTTCTGTCTACCTTGCGATCAACGTTCACGTGTTGTATATAACTTTCCTAACATAGTAAAATATGCATTGTATATTCCATTTAAACTTTAAAAACACTGTGAAACGCCTACAGACAATCCTAAAGTTTTAGATATATCCAATTACAGACAGTTGATTTTCTTAACAGGCGTCTGGTACCTTTTGTCTTGTTTTGCAGGGCCCTGCTGATTGTCTGAGATGTTTGAAAGCGTTTGTTCCCGACCCATTCCGGTCGTCCGGATTCTTCCACAGCTTTGTTTACCAGGCACGTCGGGTCACCATTTGATAGAGATTTTGAGGGACAACTGGTCCGCTTTCCAAATCTCCGCGCGTCCCTAACAAGCTGGTTATCATACAGGAAGGAATCCAGAACATACAAGTATCCGTTAAAACAATAATCTATTTTAATGGTAATATAACAATGCAATACAATCAATACATTACCATACAAAGCCATATCATATCATATGCGTAATGTCAGGAGTATGCCTACTCCTGGCCCTTGTTCACGGGCTGCCACGACCTTCCGGTCCGGGCGGCGCGAGAAGAGAGAGGCAGAACAAAAAGCTGAATAGGCTTTCATACCAACAGAAACAGGAAGGGGTGGAGTTTACTCAGCCTCCACACACACACACACCCCCCCCCCCCCCACATTCCAGAGACCTCAGATGTGTCTTAAAGGATATTTAAGATAACACAAATATTTCATCTCTCATATCTCCAACTTCTGGTTACACAGAATACAAAGTAATTAAACCCACACATATACTATTCAAGATATGTAGACTTCCCTGAAACATGACATGCTAGAGATCTTAAGCAGAATATACTCTTCCCCCACCTAGCACCCTGTCATGCATGCCTACACCTCCCCCACAGGGCAATACAACCCTGTTTACTCTAAACAGCCCTTGTTTAGAGCCATTTTAGTCCTCACCTTTATGAAAGGATAAAACAGAGAAATCAATATAAAACACAAACACAAGTATTGTTTGAACAGTATTCACTTAACTGCTACTATTGATAATTACCAGAGAAACTCAAGGGACCTCTTTTAATATCTGGAAATTGCAACAAGACTTTCTGCCATTTCAAATGTAACACACTTCTTAAATATCAGATGCTGCACCGTTCACATTTTTTTCAAGGGCACAAAGGCCATTTGGTTAAATTACGCTGGTTTTACCTTTCAGATTAATACCGTGACATTCTCATTCACCAAGAAACATTAATGATGTATTAAGCAGGAGTTACAGAATACAGAATACATGCTCTAAAATGTCATTTGTAACATATTCCGTTACATTACTCCATCTAATTACCGTATTCTAAATACTTGGATTACATCAGCGCTGTTTTACATTTGATCAAGTGTGAATCAAGCTGCTATTTCAGAGTTTGAATCACCCACATGATGCCAGCAAAAACCCACAACTTAACTATAGGATAAACTGAAACATTATGCATCATCTCACAGAAATGTCAGAATTTTAGTTCAAAAAGCCCAGAAAATCATATGAGAAGGATTCCAAAAGTAACCCCTACAATTCCTTCAAAGAGAGACGTATCCTCCTAACTAGTGATGATAGCTCACCAGCTATCGCTAGTCAATCAACATGACGGAAAGGTGTAGCACTAACGTCAACGCCAGTCGTTTTACAAATGGCTGAATGAATAGCAATAGTGTTTCTTAAACGTATACGTTAAGTTCAGCCATAAACCACTTAAGTCAGTCATGTATTATATCAAAACCGCTTGGCAATACTAGATTCAAAGGTGACAGCTATCTGCTAGCTTGTAGAAGCAACACTAGATGTAGACCCCTTGAAGGGAAGACATTAGCGCTATCCAAACTAGCTAGCTAGCTATCGCTAGTTTTCATGACAAAATGTACTAACGAGTCGACTTTAAAGTCCTTTCAAATACTACCATATCAAAACAGCTTGGTCCGCTTGCTTACCTGTGCTTCTCTTGCTCCCGCGGCTGAGGAGGAGGCTATCGGGCACCTACAGGCATGTCTGACGGAACAATAACAGCGGGACTGCGCACCCTAATATGACTTCACTCGCATTGTTTACACGGCATGTCTGACGGAACAATCACAGCAGAGCAATCGCTCTGATCCACAGGCACGGGACTATCCTACTGCGCGCACTAGTCTAACTTCACTGGCGTTATTTACACTGGAATTTTTGACAGGGGCACAAAGGCCACTTTGGCCGTGAATTGCATTTTTTTTTCACAGGGCATCACGGCCAAAGGGCAGGGCAACGACGGCCATGGCCGTCGTGAAATTCCCACCCTGCTGTGGGGACAGCGCTTTGTTCATGTTTTTAAAAAAGGAATGCTTAGCAGTGTTTCAGAGTACCACAGGGAGGCGCTATTAGCATGGGGTGAGTTTCTGAAAGGGGTAAAGCACGAGTGTGTGAATGTTGAGCAAGTGTGGAATCAGCCTATTTTCATGAACCATATGATCACGGTGCAGAAGTGTCCTATATTTGATCTCCAAATGTGGAGGGCGGGTTTTAGAAACATAAGGGATTTGGTGTATGAGTTTGTGCCGGGGTTCATGGGAGCACGGGTCATAGTGGATGAGGTGAGGGGTGGGGGGGGGGAATGCTATTGAGAAAGGCAGAAGATATCATGGAGAGGGTGAAAAAGGGTATGCCTGTGGGGTGGGTGAGAATGGTTGAATGTGAGGCTACAAGAAGTGGAGAGAGCGTGGCAGAAATGTATGTGGGGGAGGGGGATACTCGTGTTAAAATGGAGAAAGTAAACACGAGGGTGATTTACAAAATGCTGAGGGGAGGTAAGATAAGAAGACCTGCTTCTGAGCGTGAGTGGGGAAATGTTTGTGAAAAGTTTGATGGGCGGAAGATATGGGGTAATTTAAGGGTGAAATGGAATAGCATTGAATGTGAGCATTTTGATTTTATTTTTCGTCACAACAGGGTGTTCAACAATTTGATCATAAGCAGGTTGGATGTCACGGTGAAGAAAGAGTGTGATGAGTGTAAGGTAATGGTGGAAATGTGTATGCATGAATTTTTTGAATGTGGAGAGCTGAAGGTGTATTTTGGGCTAATTGATAAGTGTTGGGGGGATATTAAAAACGCTGGTATGGAAGGAGTTGTGGCTGTTTGGGGTGAGTGGGGGAGTGAAAGGTCCCAATGTGAATCTCTGTAACTATGTGCTGAGCCATGCCCGGTATGCTGTAACACTTAGGAGAGACTTGGCCCATTATGGGAACAGAAAGGTAGACGCATGGGACGTATTTAAGAGGATTTTAAGCAAGGACGTTCAGATGGCATATGTGTACCTAGAAAAGGACGCGTTTCTGGAGAGCTTTGTGGAAGGGTGCACTCTGGTGGTGGTTGGTGACAATGACAGACTGGTGTTTAAGTATGATAGTGTTGGCTAACATGTGTAGTGTGAAACGTGTATGTGTCATATAAATGATTGCCTGTTTGCAGTGTTTTGTTTCTCGTATTCTGATTTTGTATTATCATTTACTATGATTGGACATTCAAGTAAGATCCAATTGTTTTTTGGCAATCTTCTTTTGGCTAATTGCATTAAGCTTCTTTTATTTTGTCATGTTATGCATGATTATTATGTTTGATTGTTTTAAATGCAGGGCCACATTGAAACCACAGGTACAAATTGTAAATGCTGAGTTGTGAATTTTCTAATAAAAAAAAAAAAAATAGTTCGTCGGTGAGTGTTCTGTTTGTCTTTGTCGATATACGTATCATAGCCTTGAAATCAAGGAGTTTTCAGTTATATCTGCATTTGGGTCCTACTTCCAACACAAACCATAACATTACAACCCGACATTAAATATGGGCCCAGCAGATCCTTTTGAGCAGGAATTATTGGATTTTACTTTTTCTTTGGTTACCTGCTCTGATCAATGGATTGGAGCGGTCAGGGTTCAGCAGCGAGATGCTGCTCTGGCAGATGCAGTCCACCTTACACTGAGGAATCAAAGTTTGCTGAAATTCTTACCTGCCAGGCTTTTGGATTACCTCACAATTTGTTTTCCCGATCCTGACAGACCCAGGTCTCCCAACTCCTGTTTTGACACCACACGCATTGGGGTGGTCCGTCTGGCGTCAGCCCCTGCTTCTCACCCAGTGTTTGCTACTGTCCAGGAGCCATTCGCTGGTACTCGTCTGGCCTTTGGAGGTCCACGGAGCCTCCAAACGGCTCCTAAAGGAAGGGGTCGCAAGGCCAGGTTGGCAGCACGAGCCCAAAGGGCCAGGGTTCCAGAACCAGTTCAGCCCCCAGCAGCCATGGTTACGGACCCAGTTATGGCCCCAGCAGCCATGGTTCCGTGCCCCAGTACCATCCCACATAGCCATGGTACCGTGTTCCGGTTCCCTGCCCAGCAGCCATGGTTCCGGCTACAGTGCCTGTCCCAGCAGCCATGGTCCCCGCTCCGGAACCGGACTTTACAGCCATGATTCTGGCTTTAATTCCGGCTCCAGAGCTGGCCCATACAGCTATGTTTCCGGCTCCAGAACCGGACTTTACAGCCATGTTTCCGGCTTCAGAACCGGACCTTTCAGCCAGGATTCTGGCTTCAATTCCGGCCCCTGTCCCGGTCTCAGCAGCCTTGGTTCCAGACCCAGATCTGGCCCCAGCTGCCACAGTCCCATCTCGAGTTCCCTCTCGAGTTCCCTCCTCTAGTCCCTCCTCTAGTCCCTCCTCGAGTCCCCTCTCTAGTTCCCCTCTCGAGTCTCCTCTCGAGTTTCCTTCTCTAGTTCCTCCTCTGGTCCCTCCTCTAGTCTCTCCTCTAGTCCCCTCTGTAGTCCCGTCTCTAGTCCCTTCCTTAGTCCCTCCTCAGGTCACTTTCCTAGTCCCTTCTCTAGTCCCTTCTCTAGTCCCTTCTCTAGTCCCTTCTCCAGTCCCAACTCTAGTCACCTCTTGAGTCCCTTCCCAAGTCCCACCTCTAGTCCCTTCTCTAGTCCCCACTCAATTCCTTTCTCAAGTCCCTCCTCTAGTCACTTCCCTAGTCCCTTCTCCAGTCCCCCCTTTAGTCACCTCTCTAGTCCCTCCTCTGGTCCCTTCCCGAGCCCCTCCTCTAGTCCCTCCTCTAGTCCCATCTCTAGTCCCTCCACTAGTGACTTCTCGAGTCACTTCTCGAGTCCCCTCTCCAGTCCCCTCTCCAGTCCCCTCTCGAATTCCCTCCTCGAGTCCCCTCTCGAGTTCCCTCCTCTAGTTCCCTCCTCTAGTCCCTCCTCTAGTCTCTCCTCTAGTCCCCTCTGGAGTTCCCTCTCTAGTTCCCCTCTCGAGTCACGTCTCAAGTCCCTACCCAATGTCCTGGTCCGTTGGAGGTTCCGCTGGGGGTCCTGCCAACTCCATGTCCTGTCCCGTTGGAGGCCCCGTCGACTACTCCTCTGCCGGGGGTCCTGCCAGCTCCTTGTCTTGTCTCGTTGGAGGTCCCGCCGACTACTCTCCTGCCGGTGGTCCTGCCAGCCCTTTGTCCTGTCCCGTTGGAGGCCCCGCCGACTACTCTCCTGCCGGGGGTCCTGCCAACCCTTTGTCCTGTCCCGTTGGAGTTCCCGCCGTCTGCTCTCCTGCCGGGGGTCCTGCCAGCTCCTTGTCCTGTCTCGTTGGAGGTCCCGCCGACTACTCTCCTGCCGGGGGTCCTGCCAACCCTTTGTCCTGTGCCGTTGGAGGCCCTGCCGACTACTCTTCTGTCGGGGGTCCTGCCAACCCTTTGTCCTGTCTCGTTGGAGGTCCTGCCATCTACTCTCCTGCCGGGGGTCCTGCCAATCCTGTGTCCTGTGCCGTTGGAGGCCCCGCCGACTACTCTCCTGCCGGGAGTCCTGCCAACCCTATGTCCTGTCCCATTGGAGGTCCCGCCGACTGCTCTCCTGCCAGGGTTCCTGCCAATCCCGTGTCCTGGTCCTCTTCCGCGGGGGATCCTGCCGAGGCCTGTCCCACCAGCTCCGACGCCGGGTCCTGTCCGGCCTCCGGCGCTGTGCCATCAGCGTCTTCCTGCCCAGCCTCCGGAGCTGGTTGGTCTTCACCCTCGAGCCCGGCCCCCTGAGAGCTGCGGTCTTCGCCCTTGATCCCGGCCCCCTGAGGGCCGCGGTCTTCGCCCTCGAGCCCTGCCCCCTGAGTGCCACGGTCCTCGCACTCGGGCCCGGCCTCCCGACTCTTCCTGCCGCTGCCTTCGTCCCTCCATGGTCCCCACCTTGGACTCTGTCTTGCCCCCGTGCCATCCGCCCGAGTCCCCCTTTTTGGACTCCGCCTTACCCCTGGGCCGTCCACCCCAGACCCCTTCCTGGTCCTCTGCCTTGCCCCCGGGCCGTCCGCCCGAATCCCCCTTTTTGGACTCTGCCTTACCCCCGGGCCGTCCGCCTGAGACCCCTTCCTGGTCCTCTGCCGTGCCCCTGGGCGGTCAGTTCAGTCCCGTCCCGTCCTCCTGACCCCGTCCTCCCACCCTGGTGGCTTAGTGATGCCACTTCACTGATGCCTTTCTTTAAGGTTTCTCTAAACATGAGCTGTGTATGCTTGTATGGCAATTCCTTCCCGAGCAGCTACACAGAGGCAATCACAGATTCTGGTAAGGCAATGTCCAAATGTAGATTTGAAATCACACTTACCAGTTCTGAAGATTTGTTGGTATCCTAAAAAATTACCTGAGAAACTGAGCGGTTTCGTTTTTGGTTAATGAACATTTGGGGATAATAAACCCAGGGGATCGATCAATCAATCAATCAATCAATCAATCAATCAATCAATCAATCAATCAATCAATCAATCAATGTTTATTTATATAGCCCAATATCACAAATGTTACATTTGTCTCAGTGGTCTTCACAGTGTGTACAGAATATCAGTATGACAATTCGACACTCTCTGTTCTTAGACCCTCACATCGTACAAGGAAAAACTTCCGAAGAAAACCCACAGTTTAAAGGGAAAAATGGCAGAAACCTCAGGGAGAGCAACAGAGGAGGGATCCCTCTCCCAGGACGGACAGACATGCAATAGATGCCGTGTGTAAATTGAAAAGATAATACATTTGCAACATAGGTAGTCCAAATGTTTGGAAATGCATGTGTGTATAATAGGAAGATGAATCCACGAGGACATCCATCCAGGACCGATAATCCAGGACCACAGCCACGACTCGCGACCCAGGACACAGGACCGCAGGATCATCCATGACTCCGGATCCCGGCGTATATAGACACCAAAAATAAAGACATTTGGGGAAGCTGGGTTAATCGGAACATGAGAGTACACAGGTATAGACAGAGAGAAGTAAGATGTCCCCCGACAAACTAAGCCTATATCAGCAAAACTAGGGGCTGAATCTAATCAGCCCTAACTATAAGCTTTATCAAAAAGGAAGGTCTTAAGCGCACTCTTAAAAACGGATAGGGTGTCTGCCGCCCGAACACAAACTGGAAGCTGATTCCACAAATGTGGAGCTTGATAAGAAAAGGCTCTGGCTCCCATTGTACTTTTAGAGACTCTAGGAACAACCAACAACCCTGCATTCTTGGAACGCAATGCCCTAGTAGGACAGTAGGGTATAATGAGTTCTTTAAGGTAAGATGGCGCCTGCCCATTAATGGCTTTGTAGGCGAGAAGAAGAATTTTAAATTCTATCCTGTGTTCTATAGGGAGCCAGTGTAAGGCAGCCAGAACAGGAGTAATGTGGTCCCTTTTCCTAACTCTGGTTAGTACACGAGCTGCAGCATTTTGAATCAGCTGAAGCGACTTGACTGACTTCTTGGTACTCCCTGATAATAAAGAGTTACAATAATCCAGCCGAGAAGTAACAAATGCATGGACTAGTTTCTCTGCATCGTTTTTAGGCAAGATATGCCTGATTTTTGCAATGTTACGTAGATGGAAGTAGGCGGTCCTTGAAATTGATTTTATGTGGGCGTTAAAGGATAAATCCTGATCAAATATAACACCAAGATTCCTTACAGTCTCACTGGAGGCCAAATTAATGCCATCCATAGTTAGTATATCTTTAGATAGTTTGTTTCGTAGATTCTTCGGGCCGAGTACAATAACTTTGGACGTCTTTAACATAAAAAAATGTAAGGTCATTCACGTTTTTAAGTCCTTAAGGCAGTCTTGAATTTTATTTAGATGATTAATTTCATCAGGCTTGATTGATAAATATAGTTGAGTATCATCCGCATAACAATGAAAGTTTACAGAATGATTCCTTACAATATTGCCTAACGGAAGCATATATAATGTGAACAAAATAGGTCCGAGCACTGAGCCCTGTGGCACTCCATGGCTAACTTTGGTTTGCGTGGATGATTCATCGTTAACACGTACAAACTGAGAGCGTTCAGATAGATAGGACCTAAACCAGCCTAAAGCAGTTCCCTGTATGCCAACTAAGTGCTCTAGTCTTTGCAATAGGATATCATGGTCGATAGTATCAAATGCAGCACTGAGATCGAGCAAAACAAGAATAGAGACAAGTCCCTTGTCTGAGGCTATTAGAATGTCATTTGTGACTTTAACCAGATCTGTCTCTGTGCTATGATGTGTTCTAAAGCCAGACTGAAAATCTTCAAATAAATCATTGTTTTTTAAGTAATCACACAGCTGTTTTGCGACCGCTTTCTCAATAATCTTTGAGAGGAACGGAAGATTAGAAATAGGTCTATAGTTGGCTAAAACCCCTGGATCGAGGTTGTGCTTTTTAAGAAGCGGTTTTATCACTGCTACTTTGAATGATTGTGGAACATAGCCTGATAATAAAGACATATTCATAATATTTAATAAAGAAGTGCTAATTAATGGAAAAACTTCCTTCAACAGCTTAGTTGGAATTGGGTCTAACATGCACGTTGATGGTTTAGAAGAGAGAATCATTTAATGTAATTGTTCAAGGTTTATGGCTGAAAAGCATTGCAGTTTACTATCTAGTGTAATATTAGAACTTACGTTTCCGGGAGCTGTTGATAACACTATACTGGTCAAAGGCAAGAGGTCATTAATTTTGTTAACTGATAAACTGGGTCAAAGTTATGGGCCTTGGAAAATATTTCCACAACAGAGACCAAGTACATTTTGTGATATCCTCCATGAGAGCGTTTTGTTTTGTGACTTATTTGTCATTCCCTCTGTAAAGAGTGTTTCTTTGTTTTTGATCCATTAAAGTTTATTTTTCTTCAAACCTTTTCGTCTCCGGGTTGTGCAATTGAGTCCTCATATCAGTGAGTCACGGTTCCTAACAGCAATAGCAAGTAGTCAGTTTAGCTTCGGTTGCTATTCATAACAGCGTTGTGATGCCAAACAGCGTCAATTCAGACTGACACACATTCACTTAGGCTAAGGGGAACTGGGGATATGTATCAGCTGCTTGTGTGAGTCGGACAGTGAATACTTTAGAGCGGCCGCTGCAGTATTAGCTAACCGGGAGCTAACGGGAGAATAAACTCCCGTGGAAGAGCAGCCAACACTGCAGCGGTCGGTAAATGCTGCAGAAACACATTAATAAACAATGAACCACGGCACTCTGGAGAAAAGCATAAGGTTGGAGAAGTCGTTATTTAATTTAATCTGGCTTCGTGTGATTAAAAGCAACACGATCATCGACCCGACGCAGTTCCCCCGTTGTTGTTGTTGTTGTTGTGAGCGCCGTAACGCCGTTGGGGAGCAAATCAGCGATGTAAACGGTGACGTCATGACGCAGCAGGGGCAGCTCTGGGGTGCCAGTGGGCGGTGTGAACAGAGCGGGAGCAGAAAAGGGAAACCGGAGCTGAACCAGAAAAGCTCTAGCTCGGAGCTAGAAAGGGAAAAGCGCTGGTGTGAAAGCCGCATGAGTGTCAGTTAAAATAATTGTGCTTTTTGTATAATGTTAGTGTGTTAGCAATCGAGAAAAACTGTAGTATCCTAAGATACTGTTATGTTTGGCTGTGATTTTTTTTTTTTATTATTATTATTATGAAGGGCAGACCATCTATTTGTATTTATTTAGTTTTTTTTAGAAAGGGGCAGGTCACATAAGATGTTATTCTTCTCCCTGCTCCTTTTCGCTCAATGGTGTTTTGGTAGAGTCATGTTTTGTGGCAATTATTGTACATTTGGTTTTGCGTACCATGAGCGGGACAAATAAAAATGAAATGAAAGTATAACAACAGTGTATTTGTGTTTCTGCACATGTTTGAGTAGACTTGAACAATCTTTATATGCAGAATTCTCTACGTAGAAGAAAAAGATGAGTGTGCTTTAGATTGAGCACGATGGTGTGTAGTTGGTTAGACAAAGTGTCCAACCAATGTGTTATGAATGAAATGTGTGCCATTTGGGGCGAAAGTTTGGTTTTGATAAGTGTTTACATAGTTTTGGGTGCAGTGCTTCATTTTGCAAGATATATGAGGTGTTTTGCACTTTGGGTGTATGGTTTTGTGAATTGTGTTTAGTGTTTTGAGAAAATAAGCCCTGCTTTCAAAAAAGGTGTTTTAGCAATTGAAAACAACTGTAAAGTAAAATACGATCACAGTTCTCACCCCATCACACTGCGTATCACATGACACGGGCAGGCTCAGGCTGATTCAAAGATGAATGGTCATGTCATACAACTACGGTGTAGTTATGCAATGAAGGAAACCAAAAACCGAATGAATGAAAACTTAGGTCACAGGTAACAGTGTAATTACGAGACATACATTTTCATAAAAATAAAATAAAATAGTCTGAAAAAATAAGAATAAATAAAAATAGTGCAATAGTTCACTCATTAATTAGTCATTCTCGTGGTTGTGCAACATTAAAACCCCTAAGGAATATAGCATGCTGTGTATTGACTCAGCCATGAAGCACTGTTATTACCAACTGTGTCTGTAGCTCTGATAATGCAATCCAAACCTTCACATGATGACTCTTTATTGCTTTTGCATGAAAACAATATCAATCTCATAGCCAGTGAAAAATCCACAGCTGAAATCAAATGTGTTTGTCTCTGTTGTGATTAATAGAATTTCATAAAATGAACAAACCTCCCCGTTATTCATACTGCCTTATGTGTGTACCAATGATATTACACGATATATTACTTGTATAGATATATTTGCATTCTGCGTACTTGCATAGTCTCCAACACACATAATAATCCTTGCATTACTCGTGAAAGTGGTATCAATCTTCTCATCTAACTCTTAGCAAGAAAGTATATTTCCCAAGATATAATGATGTTAGTTTAAAAGAACAACCCTATTTTAGAAAATCTAAATATATAAAATGTAAAAACCTGCTGTTTTTCTTTCCCACTATTTAGATTTCGAGTGCATTGCCTGTCCAGGATGAACATTGTATGACCTTAATAAAGTCAAAGACTGAAAGAAGTGTTATGCCCCAGGTTTTATTGATGCATTGGGGTAGAGTCGAGTTAAGACCAAGCCTTCTTGAGTTGGGTTCTGCTCAGTCTTCCAAGTTCCAAGTACATAGTCCCTTGTAGTAGTTTAAACATCTGCTTTACTTAACTGGATGTGTTTGTCGTTTGAGTGTTTGTTCAGGCAGTGGATCTTCTGTCCTTCCTCTTACACATGAGCAGGAACCCAAAGGAAGGAGATTTAAAATCCCCTAAAATGTAATCTGACTAGCACAAGAAACATTTCTTACATGACATACTGCCTGCATGATGTGCTATTTTATAACAGAAAACCAACAGAGATGTCCTATAGTGGCTGTTAGAGGACATGACTGCTCTGTCGTATGGATTGTGGTACAAGTCTTGCATACGCTAACCCAGCAGGCAGACCATGGTTTTGCATATAACTTAAAATGTGGCAGTTCACTCACTCAGGACCTCATCAACAGACAAGCCACACATCAAGTTGATCAGTCCAAAGATTGGTGAGATAATTGAAACTCAGAAACTTGTGTGTGTCAGTTCGGTACGATTTAAATTATAATAACACTATTTCAGTCAGACAACTCACGTGTTTCTTTATATGTTTATTAGAAGCAGCATATAGTTTGAGTTTGGCGTCCAGGCTCGGGCCTCATCACTCCACAGATGTACATAGAACATTGAGTGATGATTAGATAACTATCCCCCCTACAGGTGGATGCTGGGATGGAAGCTGGAGTGGTGGGGGGGCAGGCGAGCAGCAGCAACATGAACACAGTGGCAGGAACATGAATGCAGCAGCAGGAACATGAACGCAGCGGCAGGAACATGAATGCAGCAGCAGGAACATGAATGCAGCAACACGAACATGAACGCAGCAGCAGCAGCAACATGAACACAGTGGCAGGAACATGCACACAGCAGCAGGAACATGAACACAGTGGCAGGAACATGAACACAGTGGCAGGAACATGAATGCAGTGGCAGGAACATGAATGCAGCAGCAGGAACATGAACGCAGTGGCAGGAACATGAATGCAGCAGCAGGAACATGAACGCAGTGGCAGGAACATGAACGCAGTGGCAGGAACATGAACACAGTGGCAGGAACATGAACACAGTGGCAGGAACATGAACACAGCGGCAGGAACATGAACGCAGCAACATGAACACAGCAGCAGGAACATGAACGCAGTGGCAGGAACATGAACACAGTGGCAGGAACATGAACACAGCAGCAGGAACATGAACGCAGTGGCAGGAACATGAATGCAGTGGCAGGAACATGAACGCCGTGGCAGGAACATGAATGCAGCGGCAGGAACATGAACACAGCGGCAGGAACATGAACGCAGCAACATGAACACAGCAGCAGGAACATGAACGCAGTGGCAGGAACATGAACGCAGCGGCAGGAACATGAACGCAGTGGCAGGAACATGAACGCAGCGGCAGGAACATGAACGCAGTGGCAGGAACATGAACGCAGTGGCAGGAACATGAACGCAGTGGCAGGAACATGAACGCAGTGGCAGGAACATGAACGCAGCAGCAGGAACATGAACGCAGTGGCAGGAACATGAACACAGTGGCAGGAACATGAATGCAGCAGCAGGAACATGAACGCAGTGGCAGGAACATGAACGCAGTGGCAGGAACATGAACACAGTGGCAGCAACATGAACGCAGTGGCAGGAACATGAACGCAGCGGCTGGAACATGAACGCAGCAGCAGGAACATGAACACAGTGGCAGGAACATGAACGCAGAAGCAGGAGCATGAACGCAGCGGCATGAACATGAACGCAGTGGCAGGAACATGAACGCAGCAGCAGGAACATGAACACAGTGGCAGGAACATGAACGCAGCGGCAGCAACATGAACACAGTGGCAGGAACATGAACGCAGTGGCAGGAACATGAACACAGTGGCAGGAACATGAATGCAGCAGGAACCTGAACACAGTGGCAGGAACATGAATGCAGCGGCAGGAACATGAACACAGTGGCAGGAACATGAATGCAGCAGGAACATGAACACAGCGGCAGGAACATGAACACAGCGGCAGGAACATGAACACAGTGGCAGGAACATGAACGCAGCAGCAGGAACATGAATGCAGCAGCAGGAACATGAACACAGCGGCAGGAACATGAACACAGCGGCAGGAACATGAACACAGCAGCAGGAACATGAATGCAGCAGTAGCAAGTGAACGCAGCAGTGGCAGCAGCACCATTAGCGAGGCAGAGGCAGCAGATCTGGCAGTTTAACTAGAGCGGCAGGTTTAGGAGAATGTGTTTGGTTGGTTGTAAGAGGGACGAGGTTTGTTACGTGTAAATGTATCATTGGTGCTCGAGTTGACTGCCTGAACTAGATCGAAGGCTTCGCCCCATTACAGTTGTGCTCGATTGCTAACACACTAAAATTATACATAAAGCACAATTATTTTAACTGACACTCAAAGAGCAAAACATCGGCTCAAATCTCCAAAACTCTAAACACGTTTTCAGCTTTTCACACAATTTGCAACATGGCACTTTGTGCAAACCACTGCATGCACTACTCTAATTTAAATAGTTGTTATTAATAAATAATGATGTTCAAAATAAAATAGTCCCTCCATTGCCTTCTGCACGAAACATAGTGCGAGGTGGTTGCTATGCAACAACACTAACAGCTAGCGCACATATTAGACAGAGAGCGTTGATCCATTATTTGGCTATTTATTTACATTCATTTGTATGTTGCCGTTTATTGTGCACCCACTGAAAACCTGTCCAGCATCAGTAGCATGGCTTACGTGGTTACTTATAGGTTGAGGTTGTTCTAGGCTGTTGTTTGGCGTGGCGAGTATATTGCTCCACTTTATCCGGTCCCGAGCCACTAACGGTCATCATTTCTCTGCTTTGTTTCAAGACCTGCATCAGAAAGCTTTTGAATGGTGTTTCTTTCCCAGTTGGTCTACCTGCTCTTCACGTAGCTCTGCATGTCGTCGTTTAGGTGCATTTTTTCTGGAGATAGGCACTGCTCAATCCACTCTTCCATAGTAAGACCTCCCCGGAGGTCGAAGTTAATCTTAAATATTTCCATCTTATGCTTTGTAAGTTTGTTTCGTAACGGAAGAAATGTAAATATATTTATTAGGGCTGTCAAGTTAACGCGTTAATAACGCGTTAACGCAAAAAAAAATTAACGCCACTAATTATTTTAAAGCGATTAACGCATATGTATTTTTTTTCCTCGGCCGCCCCGTAGTTTCAGAGCGCATCGAGTTTAAAATACCATCTACAAGCTGATGCTGCTGACAGCCCCGCTCCTGCCGCCCGCTTGTGGCAGACCACACTTCCACGCTCACCGGCAGGCACCGACTGGCCATCGGGAGGACCGGGAGCGTGTGTGTATGTGTGGCCCGAGCGAGCGAGAGAGAGACCTTACGTGCATTACCGTACCGCAGTGTGAACGCGGCTATTGTTGTTGTTAGCATCTGGTGCTAGCTAGCTGCGCTAACGGATATAAGGAGCTGTTTAAATGAAAATAGAGGAGCGCTCTATCCACACAACTGCGCCGAGCACTTGACTTTATGCAGGCAGCCAGACAGCGGGACATTGTACGAGAAGTCAGCACACTCATGATTGCAGCAACATGATTGCAGCGTCCAGGCAGCTCCCGTTTGAGCATATGCCTTGAGTTGCACATAGCTCCAACTCACACACTCACACACACACTCACACACACACACACACACACACACACACACACACACACACACACACACACACACACACACACACACACACACACACACACACACACACACACACACACACACACACACACACACACACACACACACAATTTGTATTGTATGAGAGAGGTTCCAGGTTGAATTGAGGCGAATATTTGTAATGTTCAGATGTTGTTGTGTTTAATATTCATGAGAATATTTGTCATTGTTCAAATGATAATAAACATTAGCATAAAGCATATTTGTCCACTCATATGTTGATAAGAGTATTAAAAACTTAAATTAAAAATATTCCTCTAAGGTACATTTAGAACAGATAAAAAATGTGCGATTAATTTGTGATTAATCGCGATTAACTATGGACAATCATGCGATTAATCGCGATTAAATATTTTAATCGACTGACAGCCCTAATATTTATAAAACTGACAAGTCAAATCAAGCAATCTGATTGGCCGATAGTGTTTTTGCGGACCTCTTTGATTACAGATTTGAAAACATCGTTGCTTGCTTTAAAAGTAGCACAATTCATTATGTCAAACTTTGGAAAGTATCTAGATATCCCTGCCCTAATGCCAAAGGAACTGCACACTGAATATGTTTTTCCGTTTGATGTCTATGTCTGGACCGCTGCGTAAAAAGGAGGGTTTCTGCCCCGTTACTTCTCCGCTGCTTTCTTGTTCCAGTTTGAAAAGCAAACTGCAGGCAGTTTCATTTACTTGCTTCATTTACTGTATTTCTGTAAACTCAAGCAATCTTTCTCTGCAGAACCCTCTCTGTACAGAGCACCGCCCATAACAGACGGAAGTGCTTTAGATGATGCTCAGTAGTAGCTGGGTGGTCAAACCATCTAGTATTATGAATGAAGTGTTATATTTGGTGCTAAAGTTTGCATTTGGTAAGTGTGTATGTAGTTTTGAGGGCAGTTCTTCATTTAGCAGGAGAAATTAGGAGTTTTTCACTTTGGGTGTGTGGTTTTGTGAATTGTGTTGGTTCTGAGAAACTGAGCAATTTAAAAAACAATGTGTGTTAGCAATCAAGAAAAACTGTAATGGCCATCATAATCTAGGTCATAAAATGTGAGTTTTATTATGTGAGCATTATTAAATGCCCCCATACACTCAGAACATTCTTCCTAGGGTTCTCAGTGTTATGTAAAACATCTCTCCCAACTAATTGTCTTTGGAGCCATTGCAGACTCAACTGTTGATGACCAATTTCTCAGTTTTTCCTTTGGCTTCATGTTTTTGTAAGAGAGTTGTACATGTTAACTGATATGGCCTGATCAGAGAAGGGACGATGGTGCCAGCAGTGTGCACAGCGAGACGTCTCCCAGGCCTGTTCAGCCTTGTATTAGTTCTAGTGGTTTTATTGTTTTGTGTTTTTTGTCAAAATGTCTCTGCTCTACTAGTTTAAGACCGCCAGTCGTTTATGGAAATCAAAGCGTTTCAGGAGGGGGTATTAGAGCAATGTTTGGGAGAGCCAACATCGAATCCTCCTCCTCCGATTCTTTCAAGCATACCGGCATACCTGCGCCGCCAGGTATATGCCATCCCCCAAAGGAAGCGCCCAAGACGACAGGGAAAGCGGGGCGGAGAAGCCGTAAGGATCAGGGCTTACCTGCTGGAAAGGCCCCTGGCCCCTGGCCCCTGGCCTCAATAGCAGTGGATGCTACGCTGCCCTGATGGCAGAGATGGCTCCTCCGCGTCGTTCCAGATGGCCATTTCCCCAGGCGGATATGCAGAGGTGGCGTGGATCACAGACACCTTCGCCCACTGGATCGTACTCAAAAACTGGGAAGAGAGGGGCTTACTCTCCGCCTGGCACTCATCAATGCTAGATCGCTAGCTAACAAGACTTTCCTGCTCAATTATTTTTTTAAATCCCGGGATTTGGACTTTATGTTTCTGACGGAGATGTGGATTCGTGCTGGTGAGTTAACAGCTTTTTCTGAACTTCTTCCTCCTGACTGTTCATTCATCAGCACCCCACGGACCACCGGTAGAGGTAGAGGGCTGGCGTCGGTCTTTAAATCCAGCTTTAACTGCCGCCAAACTCAGTCGAACAGCTTATCCAGCTTTGAGCTGCAACCTTTCGAACTACACTTAAAACTTCCAGTGCTCTGTGCTTTGATCTATTGCCCTCCAAAGTTCAATAAGGATTTTATTCAGGAATTCTCAGTAATTTATCTTGAACTTTGATCGGCTTTGGGGATTTTAATATTCATGTGTGCTGTGATTCCCAACCGCTCGTCAAAGATGTTATGAATCTCATTGACTCTTTTAATCAACCCGATATCACGGCAAGACGTGAACATGTGACGATTTACCATGCTGGGAGACGTGAAGATGTCACAATGTTGTCCCTTCAAACGTGACAGTTACACAGTATTATTAACCAATGTTAACCAGTGGAGAAATAACCGGAAATGCCAAGCAAATGCTAACCCGACGTAATGATTTATTTTTTAATAGTCACACTCGATTACGCCAATTTTCTTGTTGCCCCAGCTGGTCGACACCTCTTTTAGCAGAAACAAAGGCCACATTAATGTATTAAATCGATGTTAATCCATGCGTGTGGATGTGGAATTAATGGACGTGACGTTGTGCGATTGAGTTGCGAGGCAAGAGCTTCGGTTCATGTTAATTTACAAACTCTTCAACTACAACCGTAGTTATATTTAAAAACATGTTAGAAGGCCTCACGAAATACTTTAATGCAAATTAAAATGTAAATGTGAAGGAATGTGTGTATAACAAAATACATCGGTGATAAACAAAACCGGAAACCGACATAGGCAAGATCCTCAGCTCGATGATTGGATGGTTTAGCCGCAATGCATGCTGGGATTTGGTGTTTATGTGATGTGAAATCTGCAAAGTTTTTTAAAAATAAAATAATACTTTATTCCGAGTGTGCTTGCTTTTCTCTTTGAAAGTCATCACATAACGGCATTGTAATACACGGTTCGGCTGCATTAAATATTACATATCTGCCGTAGTTCTCTATTTATAGAGCCCTGATGAGAAGACTTCTGGACAAACAGGAGAACTGCCGCCAAAACTGAAAACGTGACGTGGATCATACATATATAAGCAATTAAACAACATCTTACATTTCTTTTCACACAATACGTCTCCTTGCAGTATCAACAATAATTCGGCTGACTTTTATATTTGATCCAATTGGTAGATATGTATTCACAACATAAAGGTGCACAGCTGATATAAAGGGACACCTGGTGGTTAAAGCATGTTATTGAATTTCATTATTTTTATTATTAGATATTAATAGGATCCCTATAAAGTAAATTCATATCTCGTTATTCTCTCCACAGCAAAAACCACAGTGTACATTGTACTCTATAAGAGAACATTTAACACCAGTCTCGGGTGTATATAGGTCCAAGAGTTTGGTGTTCTCTGAACACTGTCAAAAGAGTAAAATATAAACTCCAAATAAAGAGTTAGATTTGAACACTTTGGGAGTTAAAATATACACTATAACTATAACTTTTTTGACACTGTTTGAGTGCTTTCCAACACGTGCAGAGCTGGAAAGCTCTGCACCTAAACCTAGAACCCTCAGAGAGTTAAAATGTACTCTTAGTCAGTGTGTTAGTGTCACTGAGCAGAGCTGATTATTCAACACTTTGAGAGAGAAAATGTTCTCCATGGTGATTGTTCACACTGTTTCAGTGCTGTTTAGCTGATGTACACCAAGCAAACAATTTTGGGGTGAATCATTAACACTTCAGGAAATAAAGTACACATCAGATTCTTGAAAACATGCGTTTATTTAAAAAAATGTGATTTTGATGTGTTTTAAATATAACATCTAATCAGTAGCAACATCAAACAACCCACACAATATATTGGTCATAGGTGGAAATGTGTGTACATTTGCTCATTAGGCCTCTTTAGCCTGGGGAAACACTTTAGAGGTCATCATTCCAAAATGATAAATGTTACAACAAATGGACGACGTGGAATACCATACACTCGTGCTAATGTGCAAAGTAAACTGACAAAAATAGTGTTTTGAAAGACTAGCAATCACAGAGCAGGATGTAAGGACATATTTGTATGTATTCATGTTAGTAAACTATGAAGAAGCTTAAAAGGGGAAAATGATTTGTGCAGAAAACTGTGAGCTGGTTTTGGGCCTGTTAACATGTGGTTTTTGAGGACAAAGGAAGAAGGGGGGAAGGTGAGGAGTTAACATACAGTCATCTCAGATCCCTGTGATAATGAAGCTGAGCCACTGTGATTGGGAAACTCAAGATGTGAGGTGTTGATGATATTTGGGCAGCCAATCACGGAGGTCTGGAAGGGAGGCGCAGATAACTCCTCCTTGTAAGCGAGGTATTTAGACAGGAACCACGCTATGTGCTCCCCCTCTTTCCTCCGGTTTGGCGTGGATCTCAGGTAGTTTATTCCTGAGTGGCGTGGAAACGGTGCAGTTCGTGGGTTGTGAGGTGAAATTCCTACACGACGAAGTCTGGAAACTCGATATTTCAGATCGAGTCGCCGTTTAAAACTGGGGTTAAATAGCAGACTTAGGCCAATAAGCTAAAGTGCCAGCGGTATGCTATATGTTCAATTATTGGGAGGGAACGCAAACGTCACTGAAATTGTGACGGGACCGGCTCTCGTTTCCCTTGTCTGTAAAAATTAATTTGAAAGGCTGACGTGTGATAAAGGGCTCGCATCATTCGTGGTCTTACTTGTCTGTTGAAATAAACATCACATTATCAAGCTGGACAAACTGTACGGGGAATAAATCTGTGTGATTTTTACCTAAATACTTGTGTGAGCGGTTGTCTGTGGAGCACAGACAATGCACTCAGAAGAGTGAAGCTCATTTGTGCTCTGCTGCTGCCATCTAGTGGCTGAAAGGGGGGGGAAGCACGTTAACGACGACAATAGACAAGTGAACACATATTAATTAAGTCAGATAAATAAAAGCGAAGTCAATATGGAACATCAGAAGAGTAGAGACAATTCTGAAATTCCAGGGAGTTACCGGCAGCAATGGGAACAGATTAAGAGATTGATTTTAAGTGGAATCAAACAGGGAGCTAAAGAAAAGGCTTGTATATTTAAATAAATAAGCTGTCTGTAGGTTGTCATTGTTGATTAGTAAAGACCTTGTTTTATGTTGGTAAATGTAATGGTACAAGAGCAAGCTATTCATCACAATTGTATTTTTAGGTTATGAATAAAACAAAAAGTAGTAGCCTAAGTGATAAGCAGAAGGGTTTTTGAACGCTTGTCAGTTATGACAGGGGTGCTTATGCCCGCTTCGGTTTTCAATGTGCGCCATCACGTTAAAACAGAGGATTGGTGGCATTTTCAGTTCATTGCTTGCTTCCACACGCCTTCCCCCTCCTCGTCTCATTCACGACTTTAGTTAATGCATTAGAACGATTGTTAACTTGCCGTGTTTCTAGAAATCGAACCCACTGTTCCGGAACGGCCTTTCAAAATAAAAGCCAAAGGCCGCTGTTCGCCAGAGATGCCTTCACAATAAAACAGTAATTTGCTTAACAATATATTTAATTTATATTACGTCCTTAAATATTGATTGTAATTCATTACAGATCTAACCTGCTTGTAACACAACTTAGATAAACAATTTCAAAAGAATAGAATAAGCAAGTGGTTAAAGGGGGTTTCCTGTCTGGCTCATTTGATTTAGAACTGAAGTAAGGAAGAATAGTGTTTTATGAGAAATGAAGCTTAGCGCAGGTTCAGACAGGAAGACCTAACACTCCGTATTGCTCGTCATGGCAATACTTGCTCCCTGCATCTAAATGACAGGGAGCGCCTCTCCTCAGCTAAACCTATCACGCCCCTCCATTTACAAGCCTAATCATCGCACCTGTTAATCCCTCTATATATGCTCTCCCCTTTCCTATCAGCTGTCTTCCAGGTGTCAACGCGCAAGCAGCAGCAGGGCTTCGTCCCAGCTCCAGGCATTATTCATCAGCTCCGCAGTCTGGCGGATTAAGCTACAGGCGGCATTCCCCAGTCGGCTAGCGGTTCCAGCCGGCCGCCCCGCAAACCCGGACTCGGGAGGAAAAGACAAGGAAATCGGGCTCTACGGAAGTTCCTCCAGCTTAATGGAAACGGGCTACTTCACCCAAATAATTGACGTACGCCTTCAGTCTCTCAAGAGGGTATCACTGGCTTCATGGCCGCTCAAATGCGGCGCTTCCGGCTTCACGCGGAACGGGTCCTCATCGCATGCGAAGCTTTACCCATCTGGCTTCAACCACAACCCCTCCTGCAGGCAGGCAGGGCTCAAGCTACATCCCATTGGAGCTACTTCCTCCTGCGCCTCACCTCTAAAACAGGCGTCAGGGTAGTGCTGGCAAGAGGCAGTTGCAGCAAATTCACGAGATGTTTCGTTATATTGTCATGACATTCGGGGCATGCAGAGCGAGATCACTACCCCTTTAAGAGAGGGGTGTGGCGCGTGCAGGTGTGCTGGGCATGGTATGGTAGAGCGAGCGGGATTCATGTTTTCTAGAAGTAAACAAGGCAGCAGAAAAAGGAATTTCTGTGATCTTACGAAACAGAAGAGCTAAATAAATGCAACGACCTCCCAAGAAGAGCTCGCCTCTCTCCAGTCTTTCCGATAAAATGGGTTATTGAACCCGAAGCGTGTTGCTTCTGCCCTGGGAGACGACAGAGAGTCACCCCCCCCCCCCCCCCCGTTCCTCGACTACGGTCTGGGAGCCGACAGGAAGTTCAATACGATGCATTGCTTCCTTTAGTTCAGGGTAAGGTGAGTTCCAGGCAGTGTTGGGTGTAACGTGTTACAGTATGGAGTTTCAGTAACGTATTACTTGCATTACTAATGCAGTCGGGTAATTACTACCCATTACAATGCTCAGTAACTAACGCAGTTTCAAGCTTTACACAGCGTTACCTGAAATTAAGGGCGCCAACTCATTTCTAATATGCAAAAGACAACAAATGCGTCTATGATGTATTTTCGATCAGACGAGATCTCTCTCCCCGGTCTGCGTGTGAGGGGGCGGGGCAGTTTACACACACGCAGCTGCTCCATGCAGCGGAGCACTCTGCGGAGGTGGCGGAGAGAACGCGCTCCGAGGTGTGGTTAAACTTTACCCGTCTCGACGTGGAGAATGCTCGTTGCCAAAGTGCAATAAGAGTTTAGCTTTTGTCTAAATATTTATCAAAAGTGCAGCACATTCAGACAAAGGAATGCACCGTTTTCGACTGTCTAGCAGCTCTGTAGCCCCATCCACGAGTAACGTTTTCACGTTAGGTGTCATGTATGCTAGCAGCAACACACAGAGTTCACTAAATTATACAAACATGGGTTAATGATTAGAGGTAACTGAGTATTTTATTTTGCTGGGCTGTTTTCCGGGAATAATAGTCAAAGCCGTCAGGTGCAGCATAGGCAAGACGAGAGATTTATCATAACGAAAACGTCTGCTACCACCCATATCGTACATTCCTCCACATCTGCAGTCCTGCAAGGACGCTCATCCGAGGTCTGTATTCCCCAGGCGCAACCGCAGCTTTGCCAGTACCTCGCGCCAGGAACCACATGGAAAATAATCTTTCAACCCCCCCCCCCCCACCCGCATTAACGCCACACATTAGCAGCGGCCGTATCTACTCACTCAGACACTCAATGAGTCTTCGTTTTTATTCACGGATGCTGCCCATCCGTGGGGTTTTTGGGGAGTTTCTTCAGGGAGAAAGAGAAGTTCACGTAATATGATAGAAGACAGTCTAATCACCCAATCAAGTGCATCTATGTCTCACCGTGGCGTAATTAAACTGCTAATTAAGCTAGTCCCATATCATGGGTCATGTTTCAGTGTTCACTAAGCATACATCATTTTATGCTGCGCATATTGTCTCATTTATATTGGTTCATGCTCACATGGCTTACGATAAGCCAGGGTATAACATTCATGTCTCATTGTACTCAAGCTAACAGCTGCATTACATTGTCTACATCTCCCTCTTCCCCCGGACATCGACTCGTGCCGGCAATCCTAGATCTCTGTTTACCTATGGTAAACATGCATATAACTGGTGGTGGTGTCTTAATAGCATTTCAGGGCTTCGTCCAGGATAGGTGCAGCAACCCTGCCGCAATCAAGGTAATTATTCCTCATCCCTACAACAACCAGACGGCCATCCAAGATCTCTCTTTCCTGGTATTTATACATTTAGTGGTAGTGTTCATCTGTGCATGTTTAACCCTGCATCGCAGGTCATCGACCATCGTGTCGGCAAGGTTTAGTGGTAGTGTTCACGTAAGCCAGGCGCTGATTCCGGCCGTCGACTTCCGAGTCAGCATCCTATGATGTACAGTAAGCCCGGCAGTGATTCCGGCCGTTGTTTAGTGGTAGTACGTAAACCCGGCTTGATTCCGGCCGGTGGCTCTCGGGTCAAGCATCTTATGATGTACAGTAAGCCCAGCAGAGAACAGTAAGCCCGGCAGCGATTCCGGCCGTTGTTTAGTGGTAGCGTTTTCGTAAGTCCGGCGCTGATTCCGGCCGTCGACCTTCGGGTCAGCATCTTATGATGTACAGTAAGCCCGGCAGTGATTCCGGCAGATTGTTTAATCCACATGTTAATCTCTCATTTCATCCATAGATTACCGCAGTCAGCCCACAAGACGTTCCGGAACCTCTGCCCAGGAGCCAGCACTCAACCCGTCAGGATTCCTCCCCTGCATCTCCTCTCTCTCTCTTAAATAGAAGCCCCCTAGAAAGGCACCTCGAATCAGCAGGTCTATGAGGAAGGGCTTAGCGCGTCCACCCTCAAAACATATGATTCACTTGGAGAACGTTTGCGACATTTTGCTTTTCCGTAGGCATCACACTTAAACCTGTTCTCATCTCCACCGTGTGTGCCTTCATGTGCTACTGCGCCACTGATCGCCACCTCAAACCCCAATATATCCGGGGCCTCTTAGCAGGAGTTCAGTTTAACGTTCGCGTTCCGATCTCGGCTTTCCCAGCCTGTTCGCAAACCAGTCAGTCAAACTCATCCTCAAAGGTCTCATTAAAACTTTTCCCCCGTCTTAGACCGGAGACGCCCTATTACACTCTCCACTTTACGCCTCATGCTCTCCAAACTTAGAAGTGGGTTATTCTCCCCTTATATCGATGCACTACTCGATGCTCTATTTCTCCTAGCTTTTTATGCCTTTCTCAGACCAGGCGAATTTACCACAGCTTCCCTTACTTTCGATTCCAATCGAGACGTCAGCTTTCTGACATATCCTTTCACGCTAGCCACTTTAGTTTATATCTTTAAACACTCCAAATGCGGCGGCGCCTGCTCCGTCATCGCCGCCCGCATCGACTCCCAGTTCTGCCCTTATAAGGCCATGATCAAGTTCCTACGGCTTAGACCTCAGTCTTCCAGGTGTCAACGCGCAACCCTCCTCCACCCCTTCGCCTCCTGCTTTCAACTCAGGGCCAAGCTTATCCTCCTCCCTTCCAACCGGACCTAACCACTTATCACCACCACCAGTGTCTAGACCCAGGGGGGTTCATCGGAAACGGTTCTTCCCTTCCCGATTGATATCCTACTAAAACCTGGGCCTAATCGCCAAAACAACATTCATTCATTTGTGATGAACTGTCATCATTATGTTTCATGGATATAATGTGACCGATAATAAATATGTATTCCATACATCATGTCTCTCCTGATTGAACTGTCATTCCTCATGGTTTCTAAAGATAAAAAAGAGATTTTACAATGTGGTTTTACTACTTTTAATGGAGTAAAGAATCTGGGTAGACTACTGCCATTGATTTGTTTTAACATTCACATGTTTCAGCATTCCTGACCATATAGACACTCAGCCGTTTTATTTTGTAACCCGTTGGGAGAGAGATTTAAATTGAGTTTTTCTCAGTAGCTGGAATGTGATTACAGCAGCATTGGATAGTTCTGCACCACCTTTTGGGTTCTCTGAATCAGTGTGTTGGTGAAGAGTTGCTCACTGCGAACAGAAGAAGTGTGCAAAGAATGCATCTCTGAGGAGATATTGACATTATGCTTGTGCCTCGTTGTCAAGGCAACAGTGGTGTGAAGAGGTACTGCGGTTTTGGGGGATTTCTGCAGTACAGAGGACAATGTGTGTCTGCCAAGTGATTCCTTCCCTCATCTCAAAGCCAGGGAGAGTTTCCTTGGAGCCCACTGACCAGGGCCGGTCCTAGCTTTTTTGGGGACCCTGCCACTGACTACAGCTGCAGAGGACAACGTATGTCTGCTGATTGTAGCACATTGATCCAGAGGTTCCTTCCCCTCAGGACATCCCAGTGCAAGAGTTTCATTGATCCTATTGACTACAGCTGCAGAGGACAACGCATCACTGACTGTGCTCATTATGACAAGATCTTGAGACATGCTTGTCTCAGATTGTTCTGGAGGAATGATGCAATGATTTTACAGCATAATTGTGCAAGAGTTTCCCGGTTGGTGGTGTAGAAACCTTAATGCTTAGTGTTTAGATAAGAGGCTGCTTGTTTATAGGATGGTCTGGAATGCTGAAAAGGTTAAGTTTAATATTCTTGGTTAGCAAACAAGACATCTGATTATTATGTCACACATAATATGTTGTTATAGAAACTAGCTATGGGTAAAACGTGTGGTTGTTATACCATTGTTATCATGAACAAAATAAATAAGGAAATAGTATCTGCGTAAAGATGAATGGATTTCATATCCTAGAGGGGATTAGTTATTGTGAATACTCCACAAGGTATCTACTAATGTATTGTAAAGAACTTGAATTGACTTGATAAATAAGTGAAGATAAGAAGATGTATTGACCATAAATTAGTCAATTGGTAAATAAAAAATAGCGGAAAAGAGGAGAACTATTAAAGTGAAGTGGAAAATCACACTGATAGGAAAGGGGGGGGCATGAAGGAAGTATGCACTGGACTTTTTATTCGTGTGTGAATTTGGTAGTGTTTTAATTTGTTACAGTAGGGAGTAATTGTTGCATGTTCGGACACCCAGAGTTCCACGCACTGTTAAAGAAGGTAACATTGTTCTTTAAGTGCACCAGAATTGAAGATAAATTGATAGAATGAGTTATGGAATACATAGCAGATCTTTACAGATCCTAGTAATGTTTTGACACAAGATAGTGATGTACACAAGTTTCTGAAATAGATCTATTAGTCATTTTAATACTAATTAGGTGTAAATGAATTGCAGTAATAGTACAATAAGGAAGTGACATTTGTTGGCTAACACTTTTCAGGGAATTTGGGAAACCGCTGTTCCAATGAAAAGTTAGAGATATCTTGAACATTATAGTTGTAATTGTGAATTAATAAATGATGGCGCTCCATATATACAGATTTTTATAGACGGAGGATGCTGGCCTGTGCTGGAACGTCTCTGCAGGGCACGACACATGGCCAAAAAGACTGAGACCAACTGACCTTTGACCCTGACCGACAGGGTAACTTGGGAAGGCACTCTCAATGACTGACTCTGAGGTGTACCTGACCAAACCTGACCAAACCTGACTTTACAACCTGACAGTGTGAGTGTGAGTGAGTGTATGTCTGCACCTGATCAGTGCAACTACATGATTTAAAACGATGACTAATCAAGCATGTTTTGGACTAACACATTATTTTTGTGTGATAATAATGTGTGAAATGAGAGGTTTCCTAACATTGCACAAAAGGGGAAACCGTATCTAATCTGCTTGATGATATTTCACTCCCACAGGAGGTGGCCGTTTGCAGAATGTGAAGCTCAAACTAAAACATGAAGATTCTGTTTCTTTTAGGACTGAAAGATGGAGAGAAACACTTACTGGAGTGTTTACTGGGGAAATGATGGATGTACCTTTGGGAAAAATGTTTGGTATTGTCTTATAATCCATTATGACCTGAAGGTTTTCTTCCCATACAGGATTTTGTTTACACATGAGATAATGTGTAAAAAAGGGGGAGTGTAAACTTCACAATGTACATTTTTCATTTAGGGACTGAAAGGAACCGGCTGCTCCAACTCCATTGTTCAATCTGACCATTGATTGACAGTTTTAGAATTGACCTGCTCCATATTGGGGATAACACACTGTTTGATGAATGTTGACATGTCTCTAATATTGATTGAGTTATAGCAGGTAACACAGATAAAGAATCAGTGGCCAAGGGGCTGCTGGGAGAGATGTAAGTCCAGAATGGAATACTGAAGAAGCTGACCTGTGAGTAATGTTTCAACAGACAACATCATGTAACTAGCCTGGTAAAGAAGTAAAAGCCATAGACTTTATTGTTTAGGTCATTATGGGGATATACATTTCATCTACATTTATAATAGAAAGACATTTGATGACAGTTTGTTGGAATTCTGTATTCATTTTTTCAGTAGGATAATATCTAAGCACTGACGGGTAGAAGCAGTATCACCAGGAAGCCATTCACTTTGTTAGTATTGTGATTTTGGTTGTTTTTGAATCCATAACATTAGTGTGTTTCTTTACCAGAAACATTAGCAGTTCAAATCATATTTAGATTTTTAATGGGATCTCAGGGATTTCATTTAAAAATAAACACAGATGCTTGTCAGAAATTCAGAGCTATTGAAATATGTTATTTAGTTTACCTAAAGATGTTGGGGTTCTTATTTAGTTGGCACAGTCCAAGTATTAAGATTCTGAAGCTGCACAATTAATTTAGAAAACCTGTGCACAGACGTCTGTTGTTTTAAGACACCCCACCAACAGGCTCCAAGTGGCCACGCACTGGTGGGTCAAACAGCCGAGGGCCCCAGAGCCCGGAGCGTAGGCTGGAGGGATTTGTATCAGATTTCTCCACACAGGTTGTTGACACCAAAAGGGGGACCCGAGACGGAGGAGGCTGACTGTCAACCCCAGGCTCTCCGGCCCCGACCGAGTGACCCAGAGGACATCCCATGCCGTCCGCCTACAAGGAAAGGGGGACAACTGGTACCACGGGAGCCAGTGTGCGGCGGGGGAAAACACCTGCGAGGACCCTAGACGACATCAGGACGGATCTGGCTCTCGTCATGGAGGTCGACTCGGATGCTGTCATCAGCGGACTGGAGGAGAAGGACCTCGAGGACATCCATCCAGCAGTCGTCCCAGGAGGCATCATCATCGGACCGGAGAAGGAAGATCGGGAAGACATCTCTCTAGCAGGCAGCCCAGAAGCCGCCGTCAGCGGATCAGAGGGGACAAAGACACGGCAAGCCAGGTCGGGACAGGGGACTCCACTCTCCGCTGAAACAGGAGTGTGTGTTAAGTACAACAAGACGGTGTATGGAGCCAGCCAGGCCTGCCAAGCTATGGGCAGCCTCTACCATGACAGCTGCTTCACCTGCAGCGCCTGTAGTCGAAGGCTGAGAGGGAAGGCGTTCTACTATGACGCAGGAAGGGTTTCCTGTGAAGAGGACTTTCTGTACTCTGGGTTCCAGCAGTCTGCAGACAAGTGCAACGCATGTGGACATCTGATCATGGACATGATCCTGCAGGCCCTGGGGAAGTCGTACCGCCCCGGTTGCTTCCGCTGCGTCATCTGCAACGAGAGCCTGGACGGAGTGCCCTTCACTGTGGACACTGAGAATAAAATCTACTGTCTGAAAGACTACCACAGGGTCCTGGCGCCTAAATGTGCTGCGTGTAACCAGCCCATCCTGCCCTCAGAGATGGTCTGATGAAACCATTCGAGTTGTATCCGGAGAGGACAAGTATGGAGACTCAGCAGACAAGGATGCAGTTTTTTGACATTTTTTTGGTCTCCCTCTCATTTCTGCCATAAGAAATTGCTATGAAGGGCTGTTTCCAAATGTTTAAAGGGCTCTAAATATAATGTTGAGAGATGAACACAGTGGAGAGGAGCGACAATAGTTATGTTTCAAGTGCCTTGTGTAAGTTGCACTCTTTTTTAAGAGTGCAAAAGGGGGAATTGTAAGGAAATATTTGTATGTATTCATGTTAGTAAACTATGAAGAAGCTTAAAAGGGGAAAATGATTTGTGCAGAAAACTGTGAGCTGGTTTTGGGCCTGTTAACATGTGGTTTTTTGAGGACAAAGGAAGAAGGGGGGAAGGTGAGGAGTTAACATACAGTCATCTCAGATCCCTGTGATAATGAAGCTGAGCCACTGTGATTGGGAAACTCAAGATGTGAGGTGTTGATGATATTTGGGCAGCCAATCACGGAGGTCTGGAAGGGAGGCGCAGATAACTCCTCCTCTTGTAAGCGAGGTATTTAGACAGGACCCACGCTATGTGCTCCCCCTCTTTCCTCTGGCTGGCTCACGTGAGTATCAGGTAAATGTGGGATCCCACAGATCTGTATTTATTTTGTACTGTATTTGATTGTATTGCATTGTCTTATTACCATTAAAGTAGATTATTGTTATCGGTTAATTGTATGCTCTGGATTCCTTCCTGTAATATAACCAGCTTGTTTAGGGACGCGCGGAGATTTGAAAAAGCGGACTAGTTGTCCATTCATATCTCCAACAAGGATGACCAACATCTGATGGCAACCAGTTTACATCAACGTTGTAGATGGTGGTCTGCAAAAATGTGTACATGCCGTTTAAGGCCTGGTCAAAGGAGATCCCAAACACATAATGTGCTTTTAAAAAGTTCATCAAAACTGACAGGGAAGACTTGGCCTTGCAGGGAAGGAGCTCACCATCCAACGCAATGTAGTACTCATGGAGCTGTTTCTTGTGGTCCCAACTGCTAGGATGTAGGGTTGCCTCCACTGGACCAGAGTACTCCTGAAGGCTGGAGATGACTGTAAGATAACAATAAACACAAATATAAGTACACTGTACATCTTATTTTGATGGATGGGTCAGACACTGACAAAAACCTTTGATAGCAAATCAGATCAGCTCGGCCATTACCATGAACAGAAGTCAAATGCAACATACACATTAATGCAGCAGTAATATAAAACCTAAAAGCATCCCAAAAATAGTAAAACACTGACAGGAACAATTTCACTGCACAATGAGTGCTTTTACTGATATTTAAAGTACATTTAGCTGATTATACTCGCATACTTTTACTTAAGTCAGGTTTTAAGTGCAGGCCTTTTACTTATAGTATATTCACAGGGTGGTATTTGTACTTTTACTTAACTTAAATCATATGAAACTTCCTCCACAACTGGAATTGGTCTATTGCACATGTACAGTACCAAATGTAGTGTGAAGTTAGACTAACTGTTAACAGCATTATATCAGGCGAGAGCTTTGAAATCATACCACGGAGGGACCAGAGCGCTTCCACGCTGCTGTTTTCGCCTGTCCTTTGCTGCTGTGCTGATTTTGCTCCCAGAACATCGCGGATTATGTGTGCTGGTCTGATAAAATGGCCCATATCGGGATTCTGCTGTGCCTGTTAACTGTTTTGGACTATGAGAAGATCTCTAGTCATTCTGAGGAGTCTACTGGATTCAGGTCTGTTCTGCCACCCGCAGTGGGCATCCCCTGCAAAGGTTCGGATGTGTTGCTCAAACAATTACCGGTTGCCTTGTCTCAGACATTCTGCTCGACAAAATATGTTTGTCTTTTTTGTTTTCCTGCGATGATGGTTCTTCAGGACTGCTTCTTAAGCTCTAATCACACTCTCGCAGACTTTTCCGGTGATTCTAAATTAGATGACAATGTATGTGTGTCGCTTAAGAGGAAAAGATGCCTGTTTCTGTTGTTGTTATTACTGTCAGGAAATGTACAACCTAACCCTGGTCCGCCCAGTAGTAGTAGTCAGATCGCTACTCCTGCTGATTTTAAAGCTAGGTCTGGGTTGGGTTTCATCCACTTGAATGTGCGCAGTCTTTTAGGTAAACTACATTTTGTCCGTATCTGGGCGAGCTCAACTGACGCTGAAGTCATTGTCTTATCTGAAACATGGCTAAACAAATCTATTTTGGCCTCTGACATTGCCTTAAATGGTTATAATGTGTATCGTACCGACCGTCCTAATAAAGGTGGTGGCGTTGCTATTTATGTTAAGAATAAGTTCAGTGTAACCACATTAGTTTCCAAATCTATCAGTAAGCAATTTGAATTTTTAGCCAGAAATATAGAAGTGGCAAAGGGTCAACAGGTCATGGTCGTGGGCTGTTACAGACCCCCCTCAGCTGGCAAGGACTCCTTGTCTTCACTAGCAAATATTTTATCACAACTAGACTACAAGGAAATAGTGCTACTTGGAGATTTTAACTGGGACTGGTTAACTGCAGTGTCAGAGGATTTTAAAAACCTTTGTATCTCTTTAAATGTTACTCAGATTGTGGACAGTCCTACTCGCCCTAACATTAAGTCCCCTAATAAATCCTCCCTAATTGATCTCATTTTAACTAATGTTCCACATAAATATTCATCTGTGGGAGTATTTGCAAATGATCTGAGTGATCACTGTATTGTAGCCACAATTAGGGACACAAAAGTCCAAAAGGTTAAACCTCGTATTATCATCAAGAGAGACATAAAACATTTTGTGGAGCAGGGTTTTGTTCATGATCTGTTTGATTTTGATTGGGGTAAAATCGATCTGTGTGCTGATGTAGAAACCGCATGGTCTTATTTTTATCTTGGTTTTATGGAGATCATTGATAGATATGCACCCCTGTGTACATTTAGAGTAAAGGGACGAGACAATCCTTGGTTTTCTGCTAATCTGTCTAGTCTCCTACAGGAGAGAAACAAGGCCTGGGCAAAGGCTAGGAAATCAGGCTCAGAGGTAAAATGGCTGCGTTTTAGGCAGCTAAGGCATAGCTTCACTTCACATATCAAAAGTGCTAAACCAAAGTACTATCTGTCAGTTACCACAAAGAATCTGAATAATCCTGGAAAATATTGGAAAGCCATTAAATCGTTATCCACCGGCGATATCCGTAATGAGCTACCTCCGTGCATTACCACATCATCTGGCACTATATCGGACAGGGCTACTATGCTAAATGGATTTAATGAGCATTTTGTGTCCTGTGGTTCTCTATTTGATTATGTCACTAACTCTGCTTCTGTGAACACCACAGTATGTGACTCTGAAAAACGTGTGTTGAAAAACCCTTTTAGTTTTACTCCTTTTACTGTTGATGTTGTTCGTGAAGCTTTAACCAAGTTAGATCCTAAGAAACCGGCCAGCCCGGACAACGTAGAACCTTTCTTTTTAAAGATAGCTGCAGATTGTATTGCTCCACCTCTCACTACTCATTTTAACCTCTCCCTCAGCACTAAAACAATTCCAAAATTGTGGAAGTTAGCGTATGTCCTGCCTTTGCTAAAAGGAGGGGAGGCCACCTTATTAAATAACTACCCTTAGCAAAAAAATCTATAGAATACTATAGAAAAATCTATGGACGAATTCTATAGAAAATGTCTGTAGAATACTACAGGATTTTTGCGGACATACTATAGAAATTGCCTACGTGTTTTACTATAGATTCTGGGAAATAATCTATAGAATACTATAGTATAGAAAATATATACTGTGTAGATGGTTTTTTTGTAGAAAATAATCTATAGACTCCTATAGAAAACCCCATGGATGCTTTCTATAGAACTGTTCTGTAGAATACCATTCTGTAGAATACTATAGAATTTGTGACCTATATTCTATAGAATCTGTGGACATTTCTATAGAACTTCTTTGAAGAATACTATAGAATGTTTGCAGATATTCTATAGAATTTACCTATGGATTTTACTATAGATTCTGCAAAATAATCTATAGAAAAATCTATTGATGTTTCTATAGAATTTCTGTAGAATATACTGCAGGATATTGGCAAATATTCTATATAATTCACCTATGAATTTTACTATAGATTCCACCAAATAATTTATAGAATCCTATAGAAAATTGCTATTGTTTTCTATAAAATTGTTCTGCAGAACTTATAACATTAATTTACGGGAATTGTCCTTAAAGGTTTTACAGAATTTTACAGATGTATCTGCTCTTTTTACAGTCAATAACCTTTAATAAAAGTACAGCACTAAAACTTCTACGGGCAAAAAACCCGTAAAAAACGGTCAAATGACTGGCAGCAGGCTGCCAAACAAAAACCATAAAATTAAAGTAAAAATACTTTAACTGAAATAAAGTGCAAAAGCAATTAGTATACAGAAATTGTCCTTAAAGATTTTAGAGGAAACTTTCCTCTCTTTTCAAAATCCATTGTCTTAAAATGTTACATTAAAATACCTTAAATAAAGTTCTGATGAGAAAAACAGTTTTTTACATTTTCTTTTATTAGATTTGTATGATCAAACACTAAAATAAATACAGAAACTAAAGTTCTACAGGGAGAATACTGTTATTTTACAGCTTTCTAACATTTTCCAATCAAACAGGTTCAACAAAATGACATCACAAAATGTTCTGTAGGAAACAATTACTCTGAAAACTTAAAATATAAAAATATTTGTAGAATTATAGTACAACTAATGAATACAGCATTTCATATTTAAACATCATACTTATAAACAGTAGAAACAAAAAGTAAGTTGAATTTTTAAGATTACTTTGAAACATTCTCAACTGAAAATAACAGAAATTGCAAAATGGCGACATATGTTCACATTGTCAATTTGAAGGAGCAGTGTGCAGGATTTAGTACGTCTAACAATGGGGATGTAGGTTCCAACCAATGGATAACTTGTTCACTCACCCTCCTATCCCAAGTTTGTAGGATAATGTATATTGGCTGCAAAAAACTTGAGGCCCAATCATGTTTCCTCTGTCCATTCTGCGCTACTGTAGACGTGGCAGTGCAACCTAGAGGACAAAAGATCAGAATTAGAAACGGGTTTATTGCCAGGTATGTTCACACGTATGAGGAGGTGTCGTACATACAAATAAAAAAATGTAAAAACTACACAGATAGCGAACTATATTAAGAAATAGAATGCAATAAATTATAGAATATAAAATATGGGCAGTAAGCAATATTTAAACATTGCATTATTTACCATCCTGTGATCTCCATGCAGAGTCTGCGTTGTGGCTGAGGTAAAGTGTCAGTGGGGGGGGCGGGCCTTGTTGAGGTGCCGAGAGGTTCTGGTCCTGATGGAGAGAGGTTCTGGTCATGATGGAGAGAGGTTCTGGTCCTGATGGAGAGAGGTTCTGGTCCTGATGGAGAGAGGTTCTGGTCCTGATGGAGAGAGGTTTTGGTCCTGATGGTGCGCAGCCTCCAGCCAGAGGGTTGTGTTGAAGGCAGAGCTGAAGTCCACAAACAGGATCCTGGCATAGGTTCCTGCTGTGTCCAGGTGCTGGAGGAGGAAGTGAAGTGATAACTATTAGTAAACCATAATGATGGATGTTATTATCAGGGCATTAATTATTTCATAAGTTTAGAAGGGGGGAACATAGTCTAACAACAGTTAGCTTTTGTTAATTTTACCTCGAGCCAAACTTGTGAGACTTGTTTCTGAAATCCCTTTCTCTTAAAGTGAATAAATAAAAAATAAAACAATGGAGGTGACCCTAAAACTAACCACTGGATTGCTTGTCTAACATGACCTAGTCCATAAGTGAGGTAAGGGTGGGAACAATCAAACACACCCTCCCAGGCACTACGTGTTAGCGAAGTACAACTGGGATTTCGAAGAGGAAGATATGCTTGCTCAATTCTTAATAATAAAGAAAAACCAACAAATTGAGCACTTGAGTTTTCATTAGCAGCGCCTAGCTACAGCTGCGGAGCTTCGGTCAATACCACTAACAGTCTATTTCCTTAAAATGGTACATATCGATGAATCTATATTTTCATCTTCAGGTGATTAAATCTGCATAATGTCCCTGTACAATAAGATTCGAGCATTTTGTAATCCAGTGAGGAAATTCAAGACCAGTAAATATTGATTGATTAAACAACACTAAATAAAATGTTAGTGCTTTCTTCAAACTCAGACTCTGCTGCGGCTGTACCTCAAAGACAAAACAATTGTCTTATGATCTTTGTTGAACAAGGTCTGATTTTCCTGTACATGTACAATGTGGGGTATTTTTAAATACTTTACTAAACCACATTCAATACTATGTTAGACACAAGTTAGTTATTACTCACATATCAAAGTCTTTTCATCTGCAAGATGGAAGAATAGCTGGGTGCTGCCTGGAGAGACTGATGAGGGACACAGGCTGGCTTCAGCAGCTTTCCACACAAAGCCATCACATCTTCTCTTCCATAGTCCTCGCTGTCCACTGGTGCTCTGTCAAAAGAGTGAACATCACAGCCGTCATGTTAACCCTTTGTTACACAACATACAACCAACATGTGTCAAAAGTGACCCGAATTAGTTTTAATTGTAAATATCTTTGCAATAAATTACTTTAACCATTCAGGATTCCAGGTATTCCTCAATTAACCTGTTTTGGATCAACACCAATTTGTATTTTTCCCTTTCTTACTTTTTGAATAAAAATCATGTTTGTATCACTACACTTCTAAGGCACAACATGGGTCAAACATTACCCGTATTATTTTTGCTATGTTATTTCATGCATGGCTGAGTGTTTCTTTACTATACATTTTCAAAAATAATAAATTTTAGCAGTGATTTGGACCAAGCATGTATGATGTAGTAATACAAAAAGTATTTTAGTTCACACAGTGTGACATTAGCTAGTCATGTTAGCTTGTAATATATAGAGCAGAGCTAACTAGCAAGTTAGCCAAACGTTAGCGGTTAGCTGTTTATGCTATGCTAGCTGTTACTGAACATTAACAAACTAGATTCCGCTATAAGAAAGCTGTGAAACTTTACATTAAACTTGGCGACAACATTGTGACACCCCGCTGCATGTTTATGTGTAATTCTCCCGTGTTGGAGACGAGAGGGTGGCGGAGCAGCACTGCAATAAGCTGTAAGCTAACGTTAGCAGCCACCTGTTAAGCCAGGTTTCGGGCGCAACATCTTGCAAGAAACAGCATCTCAGGGCTTCTTAACATTTAACAACCTATTAATGATGAATACCAACTTAACGGGAAGAAACTCAGCTAACTAGAAGAAGAAACGTAACCTTAAATAAAAAATAAAACATTCACAAACTAAGGATTATCTAAATACATATTTAACTCCATTACAGTTGCAGGACTCACCAGATCTCAAGTCTTCTGTTCTTTGTTGACGTCCCGATGCTCATATTTAACGTGTAAAACGATCCCGATATTAATCCATAAACTCCTGCAGCAGACATACAGACAGCTGTAGCTCGCAGGAGGAGACCCGCTCAAACTGACGTGGATGTTTCAAATGTGAACGACAGGCGCGGACAGTTCTCATTGGCAGGTTTCTTCGATTACGTTTATATTAACCAATGTCTGACTTGTCTGCCGTGTTTTGGCTGAATTCTATTTCAAGTGCCGTAGCTCTGGCTGTCGGCCAGAACCCGAAAACCATACATTATACTGTAAAACTAAGGCTTATTACTGTATATTGACCAATGGGGGGGAAAAAACAGCAACATAAATAAAACAAGGATAACTGTGACTTGTTGAGTAAATAACAGTGTGTGTTTTAAACCTTGGTCCTCCCTGCAGAAATGTCTCCACTTTCTATAAAAAATGTTTTTAATGATATTGTCAACTGTAGATGTTTACAATATAGTAAGTTAGGAATTTAATGAGAACATATTTATTTACTTTTGTTTCAACATTGGATATTTTGTGTTTGTGGTGGATTCAATCGAATATTGAGAAAATGATTTATGTAAAAAGGTTTTAATTACATTTTATGTTTTTTTTATTTGACTTTTTTTTTTACAGTTTTATGATTACCTTAAAATTACAAAGAAAATCTTAAAGTCTTATAATAGTAATACACTTTTATATTACGAGTTACATATTTAATTACAGATAATACTTTTTATTTTACGTACATCTGCATTTATTTTCTGAAAGTGCAAAAATACTGTAAATATTATATAGTAAATTTACTGTAAAAAAAAAGGAAATAAACGTTATTTGTGGTTATTGTCAAAATACTGAAAATATTGTTTTGGGTTGTTAATTTATAGTTAAAGGTGGGGTAGGTAAGTTTGAGAAACCGGCTCGAGATCGCTAGAATTTGAAAATACACAACCGGAGAAAATCTGCCACTTCCTTATAGAGCCCCTCCTCCAACACACACGAACGCGCACATGACCAAGAGATAAGTTTGTGCCCCGATGGAAGGCTGACAGGCAGGTAGGCCATCCAATCCGTTCTAAACGGATTGGTTGTACTTTTTACAGGATTTTGCAAGTTATTTAAAAAAACATGATAATTACTATAAACATTTACAGTTATTTCCTGTAAAATTACGATCTTTTTTTACAGTGTATAATAGACTGCAAAACAGAGTAGAGTACTGCAGACTCCAATGAGTTGTTTATAACAGACTCACACTAACAATATATATTGTTATGTCACTTAGCTTTAATCTCCAGTTGTAACAGATAATTAGTTACATAACATAAGTGATCAATGTATACATACAGATGCAGTCACAGAAATTCTGGAGCATTTACATCAGAATACAAGGACAGTGACATTCATTCAGTTTAGAGTTCCATTCCAATATGTTGTATGGTTGTATATGGTTATGTATAGGTTACATAATTTAATTGGGCACATAATCCAGTATACAGTTGTAAAGATTTCAAAGGGACCCATACAGCGTTTGCAAAGCAGCTCAGTTCCACAAAATGATGTAGATTACTATGATTTTCTCTATTCCAATTTAAAGACGAGTTTTATAGAATTCTATAGAATTCTATAGAATTTAGTATAGGTTGCATCAGAGAGAAAATGTCATGCATGTTTTCTTTGAATGCTATAGATTTCTACACATTTCTATAGATTTCTATAGATTTCTACAGATATGTCATGAGTCGGTTCTGTCCTATATAATTCTTTAGATTGTTATAGTTTTAATTATAGAAGTTTATAGAAAAGTACACATTTATAGTATTCTACAGAATGATCTAGAGATTTCTATAGTATTCTATATAATTCTTTAGCATGGCTTACAAATACGACTATGTTCTATAACATGCTATAGATTTCTACAAGATTCTATAGGATTCTATAGGACGTTATAGATTTTTTTACTAAGGGTATAGGCCAATCTCTAAGTTGTCAGTTCTGGCTAAGGTTCTTGAACGCTTAGTGAGTGAACAGGTAAAGGTGTTTTTATGTACAAATGACATCCTGTCTAAACATCAGTCAGGCTTCAGAAAGCAACACAGCACCATCACTGCCACAATGAAAGTGGTGAATGATGTGGCGAGTATTTTAGATAATAAGCAGAGTTGTGCAGCTATATTTATTGACCTTTCAAAAGCGTTTGACACCGTTGATCATCACATTTTAAAGCAGAGGCTAGCCAGTATAGGCATGTCCAGCCATGCAGTGGGGTGGTTTGTAAACTACCTCTCTGAAAGTTCCCAATGTGTTCACTTGATGGGCTGTCTTCTGAGTGGTTAAACATTACTAATGGTGTTCCCCAAGGTTCTGTTTTAGGTCCACTTTTATTCTCCATCTACATCAACAGTTTAGGTGAAAATGTGGATGAAGCTACTTTACATTTGTATGCAGATGATACCGTGATGTACTGTGCAGGTCCCTCCATTAAGGAGGCTGGTGTTAAATTACAGGCTGTTTTTAACATTATTCAGACTCAGCTCTCTGAACTAAAGCTTCTTTTAAATGTTGAGAAAACCAAGGTAATGCTCTTTTCTAAAGCTAAAAAGACACCAGAGCCTGTTTTAGATATTGTTGTGTCCCGTCAATTATGTTAAGTTTTGTCATGTTAGTTTAGTTTATGTTCCACTTCCTGTTTTATGTTGTACTCACCTTGTCTCATTCCAGGTCCCTTTACTTCCTGCTCTGGTTCCTTTTCTCAGCTGTGCACCGTTATGGTGTAAATACAGCCTATCTACCAATTGGATCAAATATAAAAGTCAGCCGAATTATTGTTGATACTGCAAGGAGACGCATTGTGTGAAAATAAATGTAAGATGCTATTTAATTGCTTATATATTTATGATCCACGTCACGTTTTCAGTTTTGGCGGCAGTTCTCCTGTTTGTCCAGAAGTCTTCTCATCAGGGCTCTATAAATAGAGAATTACGGAAGATATGTAATATTTAATGCAGCCGAACCGTGTATTACAAGCCGTTATATGATGACTTTCAAAGAGAAAAGCAAGCACACTCGGAATAAAGTATTATTTTATTTTTAAAAAACGTTTTCAGATTTCACATCACATAAATACCAAATCCCAGCATGCATTGCGGCTAAACCATCCAATAATCAAGCTGAGGATCTTGCCTACGTCTGTTTCCGGTTTTGTTTACGACGGATGTATTTTGTTATACACACATTCCTTCACATTTACATTTGAATTTGCATTAAAGTATTTTGTGTTTTTAAATATAACTAAGGTTGTAGTTGAAGAGTTTGTAAATTAACATGAAACGAAGCTGTTGCCTGGCAATGCAATCGCACAACGTCACGTCCGTTAATTCCACATCCACACGGATGGATTAACATCGATTTAATACATTAATGTGGCCTTTGTTTCTGCTAAAAGAGGTGTCGACCAGCTGGGGCAACAAGAAAATTGGCGTAATCGAGTGTGATTATTAAAAAATAAATCATTACGTCGGGGTAGCATTTGCTTGGCATTTCCGGTTATTACCCATATCCTTGTGTGTTATGAAGGTGTCCATGCATATAAACAGTCTGCAAAGTCAAAACCCCTCAAAGTACACCCTGTAGGGAGTAAAACTCTAACACAGAAAAGACCTCAACAAAAAGCCTCGTTGGAGATTTCTCAGTTTCCATTGTCTACTTCCTGCCCCGCGTGACGTGGCTGCACCGCGTGACGTCACTTCCTCTGCCAGCCGACCATATTAAGTGTCGTAAAACCTGCTTCTTTTCAAAGCTCTATCCAGTCATGTCGCGGAGGGTCTGTTGCCTGTCTTGTGTGGAGAAATCCACAATGTTTGCAGTACCGAAGGCAGAACCAGGACGAAGTCAGTGGTTGACATTCCTTTTTAACACTGTTCCAGATGATTTACCAGCCGGTACTGTTGTGTATGCGCGGCATTTCACGGACCAAAGCTTTAAAAACCTAACAATGTTTAGCTTCGTACTTGCAAAGCTGATATTGGAGGACGATGCTGTTCCTACTTTGTGTGGACCAGCGGGAGATTCGGGTACACAACCTGTAAGTATTCATTGTGGTTTGTGTATTTATTCTGTTTAAAACAAACAATGTATCTACCACGACTGTGTAAATGCTATGCTATGCTAATGCTATGCTACCGAGGTAAACACAAGGGCTAACAAGCATTCCCAGACCTCAACACTGATGTTAGCACATGGCCTTACATGTATCTCATAGCAAGAGAATGTTTGCAAACACACACGAAATACTCATAGACAGTATACTCCGGGTGATTTAACCGTAGGCTACGGTCAGTAATTACAGTTGCCGTTCGTGTATTCTACCGAGCTACCATTAATAAGCTAAGCTAGAAGCTCTAACCTAGAGATGTTATGAAAAACATTGTTTTCATGCCAGCTACAATGAATGACCGAACGTAGCAGACTAACTGTATAATATTGCAATTGTAAGATGTTCTTGCTAAGCCTAGATTAGCTGTTAAACTGCATATTAGGTTAGCATATTAGCTGGCAAGCTAACTGTGTTGATTACCGATAGATAATCATAGCTGGAGAATTTCGTCTGCAAACACACACAAAATACTCATAGACAGTATACTCTGGCTGATTTAACGTACGGTCAGTCGCCAAACATAATTACATTGAAGTTCTGTTGAAAAGCCTTGAAACCTCCTGTATTATATTTTCTTCAGGACACTCGGCTAAGTTCGGGAGCTACACACTCATGAACCTAGGAAGCAACACCATTCTGGACTTCCAGCTTGTTCAGGTGTGATTCTCTTTCTGGGTGCTATAATTTTCGGCTTGCTGTTGATGCATGCTTCTGTGTATTTATGCCCTATTTGTTATTCCCCAACAGAGCAATGAAGTAGGTGGTAGTTACCACATGGAAAAGGAGGGACTCAAAAGATGCCTAGATCATCTGGAGTCAAAGGATTTGGCGGTTGAGTACATTGTGACTGACCGTAATCCGCAGATCCAGAAGTACCTGAGGGAACACAACATCGAACAATTCTATGATGTGTGGCACTTTGAAAAATGTATGTATCCCTATATGTTGTAGTGGAAGAATACCAAATCAGAGGCACTGTCCTTTGTTAAGATATTCCTTTGTTTTACTATGCAATTTATCCTGAGCTTCTAATCGGCAGCAGACATGACATAATGTCTGAATACATTCATTATATCTCCTACAATGTGGCCTGCCAGACCACTTGATCACAGCACCTTTTCTCATTGTAAATTACATTTCACTCACTAATCCTAGGATAATGTGAGTACTCTTTAGAATGGGAATTCACAGTGATATGAATATGTATGGCGGTTTCCTGGCTATGAAATGTTTTCAGACAGAAGGGTGTCGCACTGACAGGCAATTATATGTACATTATGGTTGATGATATATCCATCCATCCATCCATCCATCTTCTCCCGCTTATCCGTGGTCGGGTCGCGGGGGTAGCAGTTCCAGCAGAGAGCCCCAAACTTTCTTTTCCCTGGCGACATCAACCAGCTCTGACTGGGGGATCCCAAGGCGCTCCCAGGCCAGCGAAGAGATATAATCCCTCCACCTGGTCCTAGGTCTACCCCTTGGTCTCTTCCCAGCTGGACGTGCCTGGAACACCTCCCTAGGGAGGCGCCCAGGTGGCATCCTAACTAGGTGCCCGAACCACCTCAACTGGCTTCTTTCGACGCGAAGGAGGAGCGGCTCAACTCCGAGTCCCTCCCTGATGACCGAACTTCTCACCTTATCTCTAAGGGAGACACCAGCCACCCGGCGGAGGAAACCCATCTCGGCCGCTTGTATCCGCGATCTCGTTCTTTCGGTCATGACCCATCCTTCATGACCATAGGTGAGGGTAGGAACGAAAATGACAGAGAGCTTTGCCTTCTGGCTCAGCTCCCTTTTCATCACAACGGTGCGGTAAAGCGACTGCAGTACCGCTCCCGCTGCTCCGATTCTCCGGCCCATCTCACGCTCCATTGTTCCCTCACTCGAGAACAAGACCCCGAGATACTTGAACTCCTTCACTTGGGGTAAGGACTCAATCCCTACTTGGAGTGGACAGTCCATCGGTTTCCTGCTGAGAACCATGGCCTCAGATTTGGAGGTGCTGATCCTCATCCCAGCCGCTTCACACTCGGTTGCGAACCGATCCAGTGAGTGCTGAAGGTCGCAGACCGATGAAGCCATCAGAACCACATCATCTGCAAAAAGCAGTGGTGCAATCCTTAGTCCACCGAACTGCAGACCCCCCCCCCCATGACTACGCCTCGAAATCCGATCCATGTATATTACAAACAGGATTGGTGACAAAGCGCAGCCCTGGCGGAGGCCAACCCTCACCGGAAATGGGTCCGACTTACTGCCGAGGACCCGGACACAGCTCTCGCTTTGGGAGTACAGAGATTGGATGGCCCTGAGTAGAGACCCCCTCACCCCATACTCCCGCAGCACCTCCCACAGTAACTCCCTGGGAACCCGGTCATACGCCTTCTCCAAGTCTACAAAACACATGTAGACCGGATAAGCGTACTCCCAGGCCCCCTCCAGGATCCTTGCGAGAGTAAAAAGCTGATCCGTCGTTCCACGACCAGGACGGAATCCGCATTGTTCCTCCTCAATCTGAGGTTCGACAATCGGCCTGACCCTCCTTTCAAGTACCTTGGAGTAAACTTTCCCGGGGAGGCTGAGTAGTGTGATGCCTCTGTAATTGGCACACACCCTCTGATCCCCCTTTTTGAAAAGGGGGACCACCACCCCGGTCTGCCACTCCTTCGGTACCGTTTCCGACTTCCACGCAACGTTGATGAGACGTGTCAACCATGACAGTCCCTCAACACCCAGAGCCTTCAGCATTTCCGGGCGGATCTCATCCACCCCCGGGGCTTTGCCACTGTGGAGTTGTTTAACGACCTCAGTGACCTCCCACCGGGAGATTGGTGTTGATCCCCCGTCATACTCCAGCTCTGCCTCTAACATAGAGGGCGGAGTTGTCGGGTTCAGGAGTTCCTCAAAGTGTTCCTTCCAACGCCCTAACACTCCATCAGTTGAGGTCAACAACGTCCCATCCTTACTGTACACAGCTTGGATGGTTCCCTGCTTCCCCCTCCTGAGGTGTCGGACAGTTTTCCAGAACAACTTTGGTGCCGCCCGAAAGTCCTTCTCCATGTCTTCTCCAAACTTCTCCCACACCCGCTGCTTTGCCTCGGCCACGGATGAGGCTGCTGCCCTTCGGGCCTGTCGGTACCTTGCAACTGCCTCGGGAGTCCCCCGGGATAACAAATCCCTGAAGGCCTCCTTCTTCAGTCGGACGGCTTCCCTGACCACCGGTGTCCACCAGGAGGTTCGAGGGTTACCGCCCCTTGAGGCACCTAGGACCTTGAGACCACAGCTCCCCACCGCGGCTTCGGCAATAGAGGCTTTGAACACCGACCACTCTGGTTCAATGTCCCCAACCTCCACAGGAATGCCCGAAAAGCTCCGCCGGAGGTGTGAGTTGAAGGCCTCCTGAACTTGGGCCTCCTCCAGACGTTCCCAGTTCACCCGAACTACACGTTTGGGCTTACCAGGTCTATCCAGAGGCTTCCCCCGCCACTCGACCCAACTCACCACCAGATGGTGATCAGTTGACAACTCCGCCCCTCTCTTTACCCGAGTGTCCAAAACATACGGCCTCAGGTCCGATGATACGATAACGAAATCTATCATGGACCTTCTGCCTAGGGTGCTCTGGTACCACGTACACTTATGAGCATCCTTATGTTCGAACATGGTGTTTGTTATGGCCAATCCATGACTAGCACAGAAGTCCAGTAACAAACCACCACTCCGGTTCAGATCAGGGGGGCCGTTCCTCCCAATCACGCCCCTCCAAGTGTCTCCATCATTGCCCACATGTGCGTTGAAGTCTCCCAGCAAGACTAAGGAGTCCCCTTCAGGAGCCCCATACAGGACTCTTTCCAGGGTCTCCAAGAAGGCCGAATACTCTGAACTGCTGTTGGGTGCATAAGCACACACAACAGTCAGAGTTTTCCCCCCCATAACCCGCAGGCGTAGGGAGGCGACCCTCTCGTCCACTGGGGTAAACTCCAACAACGAAGCACCTAACCGGGGACTTGTGAGTATCCCCACACCCGCCCGGCGCCTCACACCTTGAGCAACTCCGGAGAAGAATAGAGTCCAACCCCTATCCAGAAGTAAGGTTCCAGAGCCGACGCTGTGCGTAGAGGTGAGCCCAACCAGATCCAACTGGTACCGCTCCACCTCCCGCACAAGCTCCGGCTCCTTCCCCCCAGAGAGGTGACGTTCCACGTCCCCAAAGCCAGCTTCTGCCGCCCGGGTCTGGTCCGTCGAGACCCTCCGCTTTCACTGCCACCCTTCTGGCAGCGCACCCGACCCCATCGATGTTTCCCGTAGGTGGTGGGCCCGCGGGACGGAGAAGCGGAGGTGTTGCCCACGTTGCCTTTTCGGGCTGGGCCCGGCCGGGCTCCGTGGCAAGCCCGGCCACCAGACGCTCGCCGACGAGTCCTCCTTCTGGGCCTGGCTCCAGAAGGGGACCCCGGGCTTCCTCCGGGCCGGGTATCCTCACTTCCTGTGTCGTCTTTCATGAGGTCTTTTGAACCAATCTTAGTCTGGCCCCTTGCCTGAGACCAATTTGCCATGGGAGACCCTACCAGGAACACAAGGTTCCAGACAACACAGCCCCCAGGTTCATCAGGGCACACAAACCTCTCTACCACGGTAAGGTGCTGGTTCTTCAGAGAGGCCATGATGATATATGAAGTGTGGAATTAAGGTAGGACCCAAACACTGTTAAAACAAGGGAGGCAGATATTGAGGACAAAAGTGAAATCAAATTTTAGACAGAAATGCACTATTATAGTCCTTATAGTTTACTTGTGGTATTTGCTAAAGTGTATATTCTGATTTATTAGTTTTGAATATTATTATTTTGTAATGGCTGGTTTTCAAGGTGTACAATTTATGTTACATTTTTCTCGATTGCTAACACACATCTTTTTTTAAATTGCTCACTTTCTCAGAACACTAAACACAATTCACAAAACCACACACCTAAAGTGCAAAACACCTAATTTCTCCTGTGAAGAACTGCATGGGGTGTCCTTCTATCACCCTGCAGTGAGATGAGTCTTGGATCAGGGAGAGATTTCGTTTTATTCTTATCTAAACACAGGGCTGATAGCTCATATATGGGATTTCAAAGGTCTTTTATTTTGAAACTCCACATCAGAATGTCCTGATTTTTGTAGATGGGGTGTCCTTCTATCACCCTGCAGTGAGTTGAGTCTTGCATCAGGGAGATATTTCGTTGTATTCTTATCTAAACACAGGGCTGATAGCTCATATATGGGATTTCAAAGGTCTTTTATTTGAAACTCCACATCAGAATGTCCTGATTTTTTCTGGGTGAGTAGATGGGCTGTCCTTCTATCACCCTGCAGTGAGATGAGTCTTGCATCAGGGAGAGATTTCGTTTTATTCTTATCTAAACACAGGGCTCATAGCTCATATATGGGATTTCAAAGGTCTTTTATTTTAAAACTCCACATCAGAATGTCCTGATTTTTTCTGGGTGAGTAGATGGGCTGTCCTTCTATCACCCTGCAGTGAGATGAGTCTTGCATCAGGGAGAGATTTCGTTTTATTCTTATCTAAACACAGGGCTGATAGCTCATATATGGGATTTCAAAGGTCTTTTATTTTGAAACTCCACATCAGAATGTCCTGATTTTTTCTGGGTGAGTAGATGGGCTGTCCTTCTATCACCCTGCAGTGAGATGAGTCTTGCATCAGGGAGATATTTCGTTTTATTCTTATCTAAACACAGGGCTGATAGCTCATATATGGGATTTCAAAGGTCTTTTATTTTGAAACTCTACATCAGAATGTCCTGATTTTTTCTGGGTGAGTAGATGGGCTGTCCTTCTATCACCCTGCAGTGAGATGAGTCTTGCATCAGGGAGAGATTTTGTTTTATTCTTATCTAAACACAGGGCTGATAGCTCATATATGGGATTTCAAAGGTCTTTTATTTTGAAACTCCACATCAGAATGTCCTGATTTTGGGTGTCCTTCTATCACCCTGCAGTGAGATGAGTCTTGCATCTGGGAGAGATTTCGTTTTATTCTTGTCTAAACACAGGGCTGATGGCTCATATCTGGGATTTCAAAGGTCTTTTATTTTGAAACTCTACATCAGAATGTCCTGATTTTTTCTGGGTGAGTAGATGGGCTGTCCTTCTATCACCCTGCAGTGAGATGAGTCTTGCATCAGGGAGAGATTTTGTTTTATTCTTATCTAAACACAGGGCTGATAGCTCATATATGGGATTTCAAAGGTCTTTTATTTTGAAACTCCACATCAGAATGTCCTGATTTTTTCTGGGTGAGTAGATGGGCTGTCCTTCTATCACCCTGCAGTGACAGTGAGATGAGTCTTGCATCAGGGAGAGATTTCGTTGTATTCTTGCATCAGGGAGAGATTTCGTTTTATTCTTATCTAAACACAGGGCTGATAGCTCATATATGGGATTTCAAAGGTCTTTTATTTTGAAACTCCACATCAGAATGTCCTGATTTTTTCTGGGTGAGTAGATGGGCTGTCCTTCTATCACCCTGCAGTGAGATGAGTCTTGCATCAGGGAGATATTTCGTTTTATTCTTATCTAAACACAGGGCTGATAGCTCATATATGGGATTTCAAAGGTCTTTTATTTTGAAACACCACATCAGAATGTCCTGATTTTTGTAGATGGGGTGTCCTTCTATCACCCTGCAGTGAGATGAGTCTTGCATCTGGGAGAGATTTCGTTTTATTCTTATCTAAACACAGGGCTGATAGCTCATATATGGGATTTCAAAGGTCTTTTATTTTGAAACTCTACATCAGAATGTCCTGATTTTTTCTGGGTGAGTAGATGGGCTGTCCTTCTATCACCCTGCAGTGAGATGAGTCTTGCATCAGGGAGAGATTTTGTTTTATTCTTATCTAAACACAGGGCTGATAGCTCATATATGGGATTTCAAAGGTCTTTTATTTTGAAACTCCACATCAGAATGTCCTGATTTTTGTAGATGGGGTGTCCTTCTATCACCCTGCAGTGAGATGAGTCTTGCATCTGGGAGAGATTTCGTTTTATTCTTGTCTAAACACAGGGCTGATGGCTCATATCTGGGATTTCAAAGGTCTTTTATTTTGAAACTCTACATCAGAATGTCCTGATTTTTTCTGGGTGAGTAGATGGGCTGTCCTTCTATCACCCTGCAGTGAGATGAGTCTTGCATCAGGGAGAGATTTTGTTTTATTCTTATCTAAACACAGGGCTGATAGCTCATATATGGGATTTCAAAGGTCTTTTATTTTGAAACTCCACATCAGAATGTCCTGATTTTTTCTGGGTGAGTAGATGGGCTGTCCTTCTATCACCCTGCAGTGACAGTGAGATGAGTCTTGCATCAGGGAGAGATTTCGTTGTATTCTTGCATCAGGGAGAGATTTCGTTTTATTCTTATCTAAACACAGGGCTGATAGCTCATATATGGGATTTCAAAGGTCTTTTATTTTGAAACTCCACATCAGAATGTCCTGATTTTTCTGGGTGAGTAGATGGGCTGTCCTTCTATCACCCTGCAGTGAGATGAGTCTTGCATCAGGGAGATATTTCGTTTTATTCTTATCTAAACACAGGGCTGATAGCTCATATATGGGATTTCAAAGGTCTTTTATTTTGAAACTCCACATCAGAATGTCCTGATTTTTGTAGATGGGGTGTCCTTCTATCACCCTGCAGTGAGATGAGTCTTGCATCTGGGAGAGATTTCGTTTTATTCTTATCTAAACACAGGGCTGATAGCTCATATCTGGGATTTCAAAGGTCTTTTATTTTGAAACTCTACATCAGAATGTCCTGATTTTTTCTGGGTGAGTAGATGGGCTGTCCTTCTATCACCCTGCAGTGAGATAAGTCTTGCATCAGGGAGAGATTTTGTTTTATTCTTATCTAAACACAGGGCTGATAGCTCATATATGGGATTTCAAAGGTCTTTTATTTTGAAACACCACATCAGAATGTCCTGATTTTTGTAGATGGGGTGTCCTTCTATCACCCTGCAGTGAGATGAGTCTTGCATCAGGGAGAGATTTCGTTTTATTCTTATCTAAACACAGGGCTGATAGCTCATATATGGGATTTCAAAGGTCTTTTATTTTGAAACTCTACATCAGAATGTCCTGATTTTTTCTGGGTGAGTAGATGGGCTGTCCTTCTATCACCCTGCAGTGAGATGAGTCTTGCATCAGGGAGAGATTTTGTTTTATTCTTATCTAAACACAGGGCTGATAGCTCATATATGGGATTTCAAAGGTCTTTTATTTTGAAACTCCACATCAGAATGTCCTGATTTTTGTAGATGGGGTGTCCTTCTATCACCCTGCAGTGAGATGAGTCTTGCATCTGGGAGAGATTTCGTTTTATTCTTGTCTAAACACAGGGCTGATGGCTCATATCTGGGATTTCAAAGGTCTTTTATTTTGAAACTCTACATCAGAATGTCCTGATTTTTTCTGGGTGAGTAGATGGGCTGTCCTTCTATCACCCTGCAGTGAGATGAGTCTTGCATCAGGGAGAGATTTTGTTTTATTCTTATCTAAACACAGGGCTGATAGCTCATATATGGGATTTCAAAGGTCTTTTATTTTGAAACTCCACATCAGAATGTCCTGATTTTTTCTGGGTGAGTAGATGGGCTGTCCTTCTATCACCCTGCAGTGACAGTGAGATGAGTCTTGCATCAGGGAGAGATTTCGTTGTATTCTTGCATCAGGGAGAGATTTCGTTTTATTCTTATCTAAACACAGGGCTGATAGCTCATATATGGGATTTCAAAGGTCTTTTATTTTGAAACTCCACATCAGAATGTCCTGATTTTTTCTGGGTGAGTAGATGGGCTGTCCTTCTATCACCCTGCAGTGAGATGAGTCTTGCATCAGGGAGATATTTCGTTTTATTCTTATCTAAACACAGGGCTGATAGCTCATATATGGGATTTCAAAGGTCTTTTATTTTGAAACTCCACATCAGAATGTCCTGATTTTTGTAGATGGGGTGTCCTTCTATCACCCTGCAGTGAGATGAGTCTTGCATCTGGGAGAGATTTCGTTTTATTCTTATCTAAACACAGGGCTGATAGCTCATATCTGGGATTTCAAAGGTCTTTTATTTTGAAACTCTACATCAGAATGTCCTGATTTTTTCTGGGTGAGTAGATGGGCTGTCCTTCTATCACCCTGCAGTGAGATAAGTCTTGCATCAGGGAGAGATTTTGTTTTATTCTTATCTAAACACAGGGCTGATAGCTCATATATGGGATTTCAAAGGTCTTTTATTTTGAAACTCCACATCAGAATATCCTGATTTTTTCTGGGTGAGTAGATGGGCTGTCCTTCTATCACCCTGCAGTGAGATGAGTCTTGCATCAGGGAGAGATTTTGTTTTATTCTTATCTAAACACAGGGCTGATAGCTCATATATGGGATTTCAAAGGTCTTTTATTTTGAAACTCCACATCAGAATGTCCTGATATTTTCTGGGTGAGTAGATGGGGTGTCCTTCTATCACCCTGCAGTGAGATGAGTCTTGCATCAGGGAGAGATTTCGTTTTATTATTATCTAAACACAGGGCTGATAGCTCATATATGGGATTCCAAAGGTCTTTTATTTTGAAACTCCACATCAGAATGTCCTGATTTTTGTAGATGGGGTGTCCTTCTATCACCCTGCAGTGAGATGAGTCTTGCATCAGGGAGAGATTTCGTTGTATTCTTATCTAAACACAGGGCTGATAGCTCATATCTGGGATTTCAAAGGTCTTTTATTTTGAAACTCCACATCAGAATGTCCTGATTTTTTCTGAGTGAGTAGATGGGCTGTCCTTCTATCACCCTGCAGTGAGATGAGTCTTGCATCAGGGAGAGATTTTGTTTTATTCTTATCTAAACACAGGGCTGATAGCTCATATATGGGATTTCAAAGGTCTTTTATTTTGAAACTCCACATCAGAATGTCCTGATTTTTTCTGGGTGAGTAGATGGGGTGTCCTTCTATCACCCTGCAGTGAGATGAGTCTTGCATCAGGGAGAGATTTCGTTTTATTCTTATCTAAACACAGGGCTGATAGCTCATATATGGGATTTCAAAGGTCTTTTATTTTGAAACTCCACATCAGAATGTCCTGATTTTTTCTGGGTGAGTAGATGGGCTGTCCTTCTATCACCCTGCAGTGAGATGAGTCTTGCATCAGGGAGAGATTTCGTTTTATTCTTATCTAAACACAGGGCTGATAGCTCATATATGGGATTTCAAAGGTCTTTTATTTTGAAACTCCACATCAGAATGTCCTGATTTTTCTGGGTGAGTAGATGGGGTGTCCTTCTATCACCCTGCAGTGAGATGAGTCTTGCATCGGGGAGAGATTTCGTTTTATTCTTATCTAAACACAGGGCTGATAGCTCATATATGGGATTCCAAAGGTCTTTTATTTTGAAACTCCACATCAGAATGTCCTGATTTTTGTAGATGGGGTGTCCTTCTATCACCCTGCAGTGAGATGAGTCTTGCATCAGGGAGAGATTTCGTTGTATTCTTATCTAAACACAGGGCTGATAGCTCATATCTGGGATTTCAAAGGTCTTTTATTTTGAAACTCCACATCAGAATGTCCTGATTTTTTCTGAGTGAGTAGATGGGCTGTCCTTCTATCACCCTGCAGTGAGATGAGTCTTGCATCAGGGAGAGATTTTGTTTTATTCTTATCTAAACACAGGGCTGATAGCTCATATATGGGATTTCAAAGGTCTTTTATTTTGAAACTCCACATCAGAATGTCCTGATTTTTTCTGGGTGAGTAGATGGGGTGTCCTTCTATCACCCTGCAGTGAGATGAGTCTTGCATCAGGGAGAGATTTCGTTTTATTCTTATCTAAACACAGGGCTGATAGCTCATATATGGGATTTCAAAGGTCTTTTATTTTGAAACTCCACATCAGAATGTCCTGATTTTTTCTGGGTGAGTAGATGGGCTGTCCTTCTATCACCCTGCAGTGAGATGAGTCTTGCATCAGGGAGAGATTTCGTTTTATTCTTATCTAAACACAGGGCTGATAGCTCATATATGGGATTTCAAAGGTCTTTTATTTTGAAACTCCACATCAGAATGTCCTGATTTTTTCTGGGTGAGTAGATGGGGTGTCCTTCTATCACCCTGCAGTGAGATGAGTCTTGCATCAGGGAGAGATTTCGTTTTATTCTTATCTAAACACAGGGCTGATAGCTCATATATGAGATTTCAATATGAGATTTCAAAGGACTTTTATTTTGAAACTCCTTACATTTTACATTTACTCGTGGTAGTTAAATAATTATTGATCACATTATATAGTACATATTTCTTAATTTAATATGTTTGGTTTGTTTTTATAGGTGCTTTTGTTATTGACCGAGTAAGCGCTGGGATTTTACCGTAATGCTTCTAATATTCGCGGACCCCAATATCACGTGCGGGCTGGCTTGACCGCAGTTCCTTATCTTCTTGTAGTTTCAAAAGTCTATCATAAATCTAATCTAATCAATAGATTTATGATTTGAAAATTATAAAAGTAGGGTAGACATGTGGATATTATCCGGCTGAACAAAACGTGCATTTATCTAACAGGTTTGTTTCCCACAGATCTTATTTTGAGCTATTTTCTAAAATCCTATGGAGAAATCTCATTGCTTTTTTGTGGAGGGAAGCCATGCGCAGCTTACTTCCGGGTTTTAGGACGCCTCACTGCAGCTCTCTCGTCTCCTCTTCACACACCACACTTTTCGCGGCACACGTACTTACAGCCAATCAGCTCTGAATTATGTGAGATGACGTATGGTGGGGATGGCAGCTCAGTGCCCCTATGGTCATGATTTGTTTGCCACACACATTAAATAGGACAATACTCTGAGCATGCACAGTGTAGTTTGTACAGTCACCATTGACTTAGACAGGGAGAGGGAGGGGCAGGATCGGGTTTTGTCCCACATGGCTCTAAACAGCTCAATAGGCACACTGTAGACACTAATTAGAAGAGCACAGACTAAAACAGCAATGTACAGACGAATCAGAGGATTAAACATGATCTTAAAATATATTTTATATATTTTTTAATTTATCTTTTGCATTTTTTTGTAATAATTATTTGTAATACTTTCTGCTGACACTAGGTGGGGCTGTGCCCCACCTGCCCCTAATGACCAGTCGCCACTGTATATGTGTGCTACTGTTGGTATTTTCAGCTAGCTGCCGACATAATGTAACTAAGCTAGGCTACCTTTCTTATGCTATTGCAGCACACGTTTTCTCCGTCACTTGGCATCAAAGCGCTGTTTCCACAACAGCACCTAAATAACAACAGTTGTGGGTACATCTGATGACATCTGAAATGTAAGACATATACTAGATAAAAACGTACCACAATGACACTGTTTGGTCTGCTCTAGTGAACGGCGAGGCAAGACTCGCGATTTGGTCTATTCTAGGATCGAACGGAGGTTCGAAATTGTATGCTCCATACGCCATTGTATGCTATATGTAAGCTATCTATTTATCTATATAACTCTCTATCTATCTATCGATTCTCAAATCTAGTATTGCTATGTTGCTAAGTACCCGCTAAACCACTTTACGGCAGATGTCCACAGGGGCAGAAACTAATCTGAGTTTGGAAAATTGCACAGTATTTTTCTATTGTAATATCCCTCAACAACGGTATTATGATCAGTAGAAAGGACCATGCCATGGGACCTTTAACATTGGTTAATAATACCGTGTAACTGTGACGTTTGAAGGGACGAAATTGTGACATCTTCACGTCTCCCAGCATGGTAAATCGTCACATGTTCACGTCTTGCCGTGATACCGGGTTGCTTTTAATCTTACACCGTCGGTTAATGGCCCGACACATGAGAAGGACACACTGGACCTTGTGTTGTCTCATGGTTTAGATCAGGGATGGGCAAATGGGCGCCCACCTCCTCTTTTTGCGGCCCTCAGATTAATTTATAAACAATGTAATTAATTAAAAAAATATATATATAAAATAAAATGTGTAGTACTGATACCGTCCACTAGTTACGCCACGAGCTGCGTAGATGATTTCAAATACCGCAAAATAATCTGTGACGCATTTGTGTGTATTGTGTTTGTTTCCCGGGGAAACACTCACAAGAAACACCGGCTGTTGTTATGCCTGCTGTGACGTTAGGTTGCCTCTTGTAATTATGCCTTTAGAAGCTTAAAAGTTGTTTTTATCATCTGAATTTGGCGAAACAAGTTTAATATTCTAAAAACCAAGAGTTTGTTTATTTGAAATCAGATGAAAACAAACTGTCACGGACCCTGCCGTGTTATCTATGATTACTATACGCTTTTCTTTCATAATTTCAGCGGGAGGGAGGGGGAGCGGCGCTGAAGAACAGCAGAGTGCGGGCTGACAGGTGTCTGTGTTGACACTCCCCTCATTGTGGAATAAGGGGAATGCAGAGACAGGCTACAAGTGTTTTAGGTTCAAGTTAGACAACTAATGTCTGGGTTAGTGTTCATGACTTAATGTGTATGTCATCTAATGGTTAATCTCAATACACACACATTTTCCTTGCTTTCCAATAGTTTAAAATAGTTGTATTCCACTGTTTAATAACCTGTTCAATACAAACATGCCACTTGTAAAAATGAAATAACATTTCTGTGAACTGATATTTGTTTAGTGAGTTTATTAGAGGATATTCCCATTTTTTGGGGATGTTCCCTTTGATTGTAAAATGTCAATGAAGATGTCAGACTTAGTATATTTGTTAATAATTACATACAACACATGGAATATTTGTGTGTGTGTGTTCCAAGTGAATCTGCGGGCCCCTGGTGGCCAGTACATCAATGATGTGGCCCCCATCACCATCAAAGTTGCCCATCCCTGGTTTAGATGTTTGTATCAGGGAAATTTGTGACACTGGTATTTTGGACAATTTTCCTGTGTTATTTACTATGATGCTGCCTTGCTCTAAAATGGAATCGTGCGTTCCGGAGTACCGCCTACAGTACGTGCGCTGAATCCTCTGACAGCGTCACAGTTTTCCGTTGCCTTTAATGACACTGTGCTTCCCTTTTTAATTCTACTTGCACGGATATTCAGGACCTGATCGCTCCATTCACAGCCAGACGTCCTAAACCAACCTGATCTCACCAGAATGCGTGACTCCACCACGACTCCTTAACACCGCATTGCGTGGTGGAGTCACGAACTTTGTTACAATTACGTGTCGGCACCACGCAAACAACCCCAATGTAAAGTGAATGAGGCTCCTTTGTCGTGGTGCACACACGCATTTCTACAACGTCCTGCAGTGAGCTTTTATACTATAAAACGTTTTTAAAATCTACTTTATAGCTTGTAGTAACTCACGGGAAGCTTCTTTTATTTTATTTGTATTCATAATCATTTTTATTTTTCGTCAGAATGTATTATGGTGCATTATTTACGAATTGTTGGTCTCAAAAAGCAGTGCATTGTGTGTAATACAACTGTGATTTTTATTAAATTAGTTAGTTTTTAAGGAAGGCCAGAGCTTCAGCTGTGTCCAATAGATTGTTCCCTTTAGTTAACGTTTTTTAAAAGAACATTATATTCCGAATTGATAATGTCCCCTTTATTGTATTACGGAGAGCAATGTGAGCGTCCATTCCCATTGGATAACGCAGGATTTTACACCCGGAAGTAAGTATACTCTTTACTGTCGATTGATTTTACAGTGATATCTGCACGACTCATCAACTCAAAAACACCAGATTATCCTTGTTGATTACACAACATTGATTGGTTTAAATTGTGTACAATGCTTTTGTAATTTTCCCCTTCGATTCGGAGAAACAAATATTTGTTCAGTTTAGGATGGCCGAAGACACTACACTACCCAGAATCCTCAGCTATTGTCTGCGTTGCCTCAAGCTCTGTGATTGGTTGACTGCATTCCATATGAAAAAACGTTTCGTAAAAGATAAATCATACTTTATTCAGCAGTGCTTGCTTTATTCTTTGAAAGTCATCACATGAATACATTGTAATAAATGGTTTGGCTGCATTAAATATTACACATCTGTCGTAGTTCTGTATTTGTATTTATCTACAGAGATCTGGCTCAGAATAGACCGGAAACTATTCTTTTACCGTTCTGTTTTAATTTCACAATAAAGTTAGTAGTAATAATTTGTTTTGATATTATTGTTTTTTATTAACTACTCATGTTAAGACCATCTTTTCTGTGTTGCTGTGAGGTTTTTCCATCGCTTTTGTGTTATAAATATCAAAACAATAACTAAATATATCCGTCATAAACTAAACCAGAAACAGCAGTATATGTTATTTTGTTAACACTGTAAACTTGACAGATTTTTTCAGTAGGTGCTTTAACCACCTACTGGTTAAAGCACGTTATTACACGTTTAGAGTAATATTGAAATCTTGAAAAGGGATGTCCAAAATAGCAATTATATACAGTTTTTAATTAACTATTTGTAGAGAATAACGAGTAATGTATATACTTTATAGGGATCTGCAGATAAATATTTAGTCTTCTCAAGCACCAACAATCATTACATTACATTACATTGCATTTAGCTGACGCTTTTATCCAAAGCGACTTACAATAAGTGCATTCGACCAACAAAATACAAGCTTGAAGAAAACAGAATCATAAAGTACATCAGGCTTCATAGAGCAAAAACATTTCAAGTGCTACTCAACTGGCTTTAGATAAGCCAGCCCTCCAATCAAATATCTCTCCTGATTGTTGGCACTTGACAATCACCTTCCCTGAATTTTACTCAGGTGTAACTAAAGTCTGCTTTAAGGGTTGTTTATATTTCACATCATTAATCAGAATTTGTAAAGTAACTAAAATAAATGTAGTGGAGTAAAAATACCTGGTAAACCTTAAAGAAAGCCCTCAGGATTATAAAAGACCCCCATCACCCCAGCCACAAACTGTTCTGTCTACTGCCATCTGGCACAACAGCCGCATTCTAGGAGAGGATGTGGCTGTTGTGGAGACTACAAGTACCTGGGAGTGCACTTATGGGCTGAACTGGAGGATCAACACTGACGCTGTGTACAAGAAGGGGATGAGCAGACTCTATGTTCTGAGGAAGCTGAGATACTTCCACGTGTGCAGCAAGATGCTGGAGATCTTCTAGTCTGTTGTGGCCAGTGCACTCTTCTTTGCTGTGGTCTGCTGGGGGGGGCAGCATCAGAGCCGGTGACACCAGCAGGATCAATAAAGTGATCCGGAAAGCTGGGTCTGTCATCGGCATCAAGCTCGACCCCTTTGAAGCTGTGGTGGAGAGGAGGACACTGAACAGGCTGTTGTCCATGATGGATAACCCACCCATCCTCTCCACCTGCAGCTGGACAGTCAACGGAGCTCCTTCTCTTTTATGCTGCTGCAACAAAAACAATGTCCCAAATTGGGATCAATAAAGTACCATCTTATCTTATCTTACATCCGGACCAAAACCACCAGACTCAGGGACAGTTTCATCCCACAGGCCATAAGACTATTAAACACCTGAACTTTGAAATAACATCCATAACATTCATCTGGCTGCTACTTAGAAATGATTTGTCTAATATATCATATTCCAATCACTTGTATAGACTCTTATTGCACTATTTCACTTTTTACTATTTTTCTTTTTGTATTGACTTGCACTATTTTTTCTGTTTATCTGTTTTATTGTGTTGCACTGTTGGAGGAGCCTGTGACCTAAGGGGGGGAGGGGGGGGGAGGAGACGTTCGATTCCTGTTTTGAATAGTGTGCCGTCGATGGGTTTCATTCCATTTCAAAATGCTGTTTGTCGCTCAGAGTAAACTTCACCATTGTCAAGCAAAGCACATGGTGTAGTCCCAAACGACAGCGGAGGATTCTGGGTAGTGTAGTGTCTTCGGCCATCCTAAACTGAACAAATGTTTGTTTCTCCGAATCGAAGGGGAAAATTACAAAAGCATTGTACACAATTTAAACCAATCAATGTTGTGTAATCAACAAGGATAATCTGGTGTTTTTTAGTTGATGAGTAGTGCAGATAGCACTGTAAAATCAATCGACAGATAATACTTACTTCCGGGTGTAAAATCCTGCGTTATCCAATGGGAATGGATGCTCACATTGCTCTCCGTAATACAATAAAGGGGACATGATCAAATCGGAATATAATGTTCTTTTAAAAAACGTTAACTAAAGGGAACAATCTATTTGACACAGCTGAAGCTCTGGCCTTCCTTAAAAACAAACTAATTTAATACAAATCACAGTTGTATTACACACAATGCACTGTTTTTTGAGAACAAAAATTCGTAACTAATGCACCATAATACATTCTGTCGAAAAATAAAAATTATTATGAATACAAATAAAATAAAAGAAGCCTCCCGTGAGTTACTACAAGCTATAAAGTAGATTTTAACTTCACGTCTCCTTGGGGATTTTAAGAGACGGTTTAAGCGAATATCAGAGGGCTGTTAAATGTGCAAAAACACATTTTATTTCAAATCTTGTGTTCAACAACAGAAATAGGCCCCAGTTAATTTTTACCACTTTTAAATGTCTTTTAAATCCCTGTAACTCTCCCTGTGTTGTGCCATCACCTACTCTATGTGAAAAGTTCCTTTCATTTCTTTAATGATAAAGTCTTGGCCATCAGATCTTCACCTCCTCCTCTCACCTTAGACCCAGCTGTGTATCCTGTGTGCTCAGCTGTCTTCGAGCAGTTTGACCTGGTTTCACTGTCCGAGTTATCTGATGTGGTTAAAAAATTGAAACCTTCACAATACCCCTTAGACAGTATTCTCCCCAGACTACTGAAAGACGTTTTTACTACTATTAGGTCATACAACTTAACTTTGATAAATATCTCTCTCCCCTCAGGCTGCGTTCCAACCTTTTTTTAACCTGTTAAGCCCTGAGCCTGTTTTTCAGGTCTCAGGCTCGCAAAGGACATTCCCAGAACAAATGACCATATATTCCCTTCTAAAAGGGTTAAATTAATAATCTTTTTTCTCAAAGTAATGATAAACCTGTGAGTTGGATGTAGAGGACTCAGAATCAATATAGATGTTTTTTATTTTAGAGACAATTCAGATTGAACATAGTAAGAAACTGTAAATTATAGTGTCCGTCCAAATATTATGTTGTACTTATAGTGAAAACTACCCTTAGATGATGGTAAGGTAGACTAAAAGCTTTAGGAATCCAAATTACAACATATAATAAGTACCCTGTATCAATATTGATGCAAAACAAGTGATATTTGACCTTTTTAGAGAGGTTTATAAAAAGAAAACACTTCTGGGGTCATTTGGGTGGATTTTCCATATCTCTGGCCCCCCTTGGTCGATTTTGATGATTGACATCTCTTTCTAACCGTCAGAGCCAATGCAATCGAGGGAAAGTTCCCGATACACACACAGCTTACCAAATACGGAGTGAGAGAGACTCGTAGAAAAAACGGAAGCTGTGAGCTCTGGTGGCTACCATTAGCAGCTAATTTTTCTTCTCCGATTATTGCATAAAAATGTAATTGTGGATTATCAATAATTTTTTCAAAGTGACAGACACATTGCTATAACCTATGGATTAACCTTCAGCCGCGTTTTTTCTCGTTTTAATGCCATTGAACACGACTTTTGATCAGAAAAACAGCTAAGGTGAGCATATCTCCGTGTTTTGCTACCTAAAGCTACTTGTGTGTTGTCTGTATTTGCTTCCCCTGTCACGAGTTCTGATCGCTCAGTGATGATTCTTATATTTCTATAATCTGTGGACTCTCAGGGTGTTATCTAAGCTTGTTTGTGCAGATCCAATAAGTATATCGATCAGTGTGGCTAGAGTTTTGTGCTAACGGCCTTAAGATTGTTTCGCTCGTAGCTAATTCAGAGGCTCTGCGCTAGCTTTGTGTTTTTTTTTGAAAAAAAAAGATCAGTTAGCTGAGTTTCTTCCCGTTACATAGATCTAAAACATTCATAGTTTATTTAATATTAAGATGCCCTCAGACACTATTCCCTGCAGATGACACGTTTTTCCACCCGGTATTGGGGGTGAGGTGTAGAAGAGGTTAAACATGCTGTAGTGCAGCCTCTTGTAAAAAAACAGAACCTTGATCATTCTGTTCTCTCCAACTTTAGACCTATTTCTAAGCTTCCCTTCCTGTCTAAAGTCCTAGAGAAAGTGGTCTTAGCGCAACTGCAGTCACACCTTGATTTTAACTGCTCCAGCCTGATCCAAATAAGGGCAAAGAGGTGGAGCCGAGGTGAGACCTCCTGCCACCGAGCTGGAAGTTCCAGAGCTAGCTGAGGTTACCAAGCTAAGCTAACATGCTCAGCAGTGCGGCTCTGTGATGCTAGGCAGCTAACCTACATCACTTTACAAATATGTTGTTTATTATTTTTTAACGCAAGCCGCCATCGCCACGGAGGAGCACACAGCCTCTGCGAGCGAGCGAGACAGAGGGAGAGAGCGAGAGAGCTAGAGAGAGAGAGAGAGCACACCTTTATCTATTTAATATAGTTGTAAATAAAGTAAGAAATAATTCCAATGTGTACTATCGGACAGTAAAAATAAAAAAACTGTTTAAAAGGGGAGTGATTAGTAAAATATTCATAAATAAAAAGAAATAATGCTAACTAGGTAACATAAGATAAGAATAAAAAGTTTAAATGATTTGTTATTGGTTGTGATCATATTCTAAAGATTTTTGGATTATTGAAAAGTATACAGCTCCCTTTCATCTGAGTGTTGAGAGCTGTATCCATAAATTCATTGATGCACCAGATTGATGCATTTAAAGGTGGGGTAGGTAAGTTTGAGAAACCGGCTCGAGATCGCTAGAATTTGAAAATACACAACCGGAGAAAATCTGCCACTTCCTTATAGAGCCCCTCCTCCAACACACACGAACGCGCACATGACCAATGAGGGAACGAGATAAGTTTGTGCCCCGATGGAAGGCTGACAGGCAGGTAGGCCATCCAATCGATTGGTTGTACTTTTTACAGTATTACGGCTTCTACAGATGACATTTTGTTATGGATTTTTTGTCAAAGCACTTAAGATATTCATTGCTATCGGGATGTTAAGAGCATTCCATGGAATATAACAAAAAGTGTATCTCGAGCCGGTTTCTGAAACTTTAACTTCAACATTTAAAATAAAATCTTCCCGGGGGAGCATGCCCCCGGACCCCCCTAGAAGATGTGAGGTCCACCCCCAAATAAAGCAGGTTAAACTAATTAAATTACATACATTTTCTTTTAGTAAACACTGAAAACGGGTCCCACAGACCCAAACAGCACACAAAGGTTAAAGTTAAGCATATAATAATGTTAAAATGTGCTAAATATATACACTGCAAAAAAAAAAAGAGTAAAAGTAGCTCACGACTTGTTTTATTTTTTCAAAGTAGCTCTCATCCTAAAAAAGGTTGGAGACCCCTGATCTAAAGTTTTGAGTTTTTGGGATAATACTTGCATTCAAATCTTAAAATGTCTTCAGGTTTCTAAAATATATATCTTGTGGTAAATGCAACAGCAAAGATTCAAATATGTGCATGATTTTAGTTGTTGATTTTTTGCTGTTACTTAATTATACTTTTAATAAATTAAAGTCAAGCTTAGTTACAAGTGATGGTATAGTTAGTGCTCTTACCTGTGTGCCTCCTCCACAACCAGACCAGTATTAAAACTCTTAAGTACCAGTTATATCTACTTTAAACAATTAAAAAGACAAAATCAACTAAATGTATTGAAATCACAATCTTCATTTTAAGTACCTCTTTTTCTTTTAAATTAAACTTTCAGACGTGAGGTATTGAAATACAGTAATAGTATTGTTTATTTAAAAAAACTGAGCCACTCCTAACAGTTCATACTTCATATTTATTATTGTCTAAAGCAGTGGTCACCAACCTTTTTAAGCCCAAGATCACCGACCTCGGCCTAGGTGAAAGGCGAGATCTACCTATTGCAGAATTGAGTGAAAAAGACGGCGCAGACAGTGCTACCAATTTGAGGCCTTTTATATAGGCTAATTGCATCTGAATTACTGTTACAATGAAGGCTCCATAATCAGCTCATGGCATATAGGCAGGGGTAAAGTGCTATTTTTTCTCCTCTAGGGGGGTCCTCACCTCCTCCTCTTTTTTTTAAATATTGAAGTTAAAAGCATCAAGCTGGTGCACTTTGAGAGCAACATGAAGAGATCTATGGATACCTCTCTCAGCACCCAGATGAAACAGAACTGTAAACAGATTTTATTTTTCCTTATGGATATTTTACAAATCACTCCCCTTTCAAACTGTATTCTTGTTTTACTGCCATATAGTATTTCATACCTGTTTTTCATGTATTCTCTAACTATAATAATCATATGTGTGCTGCGGAAATAATCTTTTGAATAATTTGTGACAAAACCGTTCTAAACACTCCTTTAGCTCACCTGAGCCCCTCAGTCTGACAGCGGAGGACTCTCCTCCAGCCTGTTGTGGAAACAGCTCCTTATGTCCGTTAGTGCAGCTAGCTAACCAGATGCTAACATCACGGTCCCCGTTAGCACCGGTCCCCCTCTCTCCCTCTCTATCACACTAAATGTGCTATTGCCACACACACACAGAGCCGAGCTTGAATGACACAAGCACACGTGTATTTCCATGCAACTCTCTGATTGGTCTGGTGACTTGCCTCTGTTGCATTCACAGAACACGGGAAATTGCAGTCCTGCCGTCCTCTCTTGTGTCATGATGAGGTTCACGTAAAGCACGGTTAATGTATTATATTATTGAGGTGTCTCAAATATACGTCAATCAAGTGGCACCTGCTAACGGGGTGGTGGATGATAGGTTTACATCTAAAAACATATTTTTCAAACATTATTATTTTTATTTTTATTTCTTTTGTTACTTTTTTTTTTAACGGTCCGCGATCTACCCGCACCACACTTGCGGTCGACCGGTCGATCGCGATCGACTGGTTGGCGACCACTGGTCTAAAGCATTTATTACACACATTTTCCCTCTCATATTCACAGTGTGGATCAATTGAGACAGCGTGGAGTCCAGAGAGCTGCAGGGACTTTGGGAGAAACCTCAGCGTGACGGGTCTGTGGGTTTGACTGGAGAGGACGGAGGTGGAGCGGTCTTTCTCTGGGAGGAGGACCAGGCCTGATGGAGGACGTGACCTGATGGAGGAGGACCAGGCCTGATGAAGAAACCACCTAACTGCATCTGTGAGCCCATACTAGGCACAGCTGTCACAAACTAATGATAGTCCTGTTTGACTACACACTATTCAGTGTGCAGATCTTTGTGTTCACAATAAAAGTGTAGTTTCCTAGTGAATGTCTTGTATTGGTCTTTAATCTCATATCAGCTCTTCATTTTTCTTCTTGCCCTCGGACAAAACGGTGAGGCAGTTGTGTCCTTCAGGTATGTCCTCTCCTAACAGAAATGACAAGAAACATAAAACATATGACATATTGCAGAGTAAGTGTGTTATTTATGAAAGAGGTGCGTTAGAGGGCTGTAGAAATAAATACAACATTATTTGAATGTGTTTTTGAAATTCATAACTTTGTACTACAAAGATAATCAGATTATGAATGAACAGTCTGCAGTTAATCAACATTAAAATATATGTTATTATTAAAATAATATTCAACTGTTATCAGAACTTAGTGTAAATGCAGAAGCATGCTGTTCGGTTGTCTCACTGCAAGAACCACTTTTACCACGTTTTACCGACAATATGTCGAGACAAATGGTAGTAATTTTCACAAAGTAAAATAATAATTGCCTTAAATACATTGACATGTGAAAGCTGAAAAAAAATTCATGTTGCTTGTTAAAATCTAAATGTAACTTTTTGCAAGGTAGGAACAGTCAACTTCCCTGATATGTCAGTATTTAGTCATGTTTAATGGAATGTATATCAGTGTATTATAGTTGTTACTTTATCTATTTAAACCAGAACGTTTCTCGATTCTTTGTACAGTATGAAAGGGGTCTTTGTACCTTTGAGTCCATGCTGAAGTTCACTGATGTTAGGAATAGGTCTGTCTCTCGTGGTCAGCATCCTCTGGTCTGTATGCACCTCCTGGAAACTTTAAACAAACAGATATAAGTAACAATGTGTTGGTCACAGACATGCAAACGTCACGTCATAATCTTTTTGATTATCCTTAACGAAAAGTGCTGGATATCACAGCCCTTACTGTATCTTATCAGTTGGATTGTGTATTAATACTATTATTGTCTAGTTGGGGTCCTTTTTATTTGACTATTACTTTGGAATAGTTGTTCATGAGACAGTCAAATTAAATATGTCTTATGCCATATTCACATTCATTTGTAACACACACGTAGGGGTAAAAGACAAACATCTTTAACAAATGTAATGCAATGAATAAGCTTAATTGTCACAGAAGCACACATAACGTCATACTGTATCTGTAAAGCGTCTTTGAGCACCTGTAAAAGCGCTAACAAATTAAATCTATTATTATTATTATTATTATAACGTCATATCTAATATTTAAACAAATCATTTCCTTGTCCCTAAAGCATTGACAACGCTATCGTCCTTAAATGCAGGCATTAAGTTACATGTTCACGTTCTGCTGCCACAATAAGTCGGTTTCTCCAGTGGTAACAATATTAATAAAAACAACAACGTTTGGGTTTGTTCGTTTACTATGATGGTAACGTTAACCAGTAAGCTTCAATAATCAACTCCAGCTCAACAAACCATATTGCAATATCTACGTTAACGTTATTTCTGGAACGATACGATACGATATTACTTTATTTGTCAGATCAAGTCTGAAATTTGACTTGCGTCATAGCAGCTCCATGTCCAAACATCAACAGACAAATATCCAGACAAAAATACATGAAACAAAAACAACAAACATTTAACATAACAGCACAATCAGTGAGAGAAAAGCTGCTCAAAGAGCCTTCAGCGTGCATTTGATCTGGGATTTAGCTCTGTGTTTACTGTGAGGATTGACTGATGCTTCAGTCTGACCTTATTGAATGGTGGGACCCTGTATCTCCGATTAGATGGTAGCAGTTCATATTCACTGTTCAGAACATGGTTTGGGTAAGAGATGATGTTGTTGCACAGCCTCACTAGGTTGTTATGATAGGCTGAGTCATAGAGTCTCTGACAGGGTTGACCAACAATCTGAACCAACTGGAAATGTGAGATTCATATTTTGCAGATACACAGATCTTATAGTGAGGTTAATCTCATATACAGTATGCTGCTCTTCAACACTACTGTGACGCTAGCTGTCTGCATCGTCGAGCATAGCATATAGGTATTCATTCCACCCAAAAAAAATATATATATTTCTTAAAAAAATAAAAAAAATGTTACAAATATTTTTGTGTGTGAGTGTGTGTAGGTGTGTGTGTGTGTGTGTGTGTGTGTGTGTGTGTGTGTGTGTGTGTGTGTGTGTGTGTGTGTGTGTGTGTGTGTGTGTGTGTGTGTGTGTGTGTGTGTGTGTGTGTGTGTGTGTGTGTGTGTGTGTGTGTGTGTGTGTGTGTAAGTGTAGCTGTGTGGGTTTGTAAGTGTAGCTGTGTGGGTACGTGTAGGTGTGTATGTGTAAGTGTAGCTGTGTGTGTATGTAACTGTAGCAACGCACTATACAATAAAACTACACTGTAGGTCATTGTGTGTAGGTGTACTTGCACAATAAAAAAACCCGGAAACATAGGTAACATTTGACTCCAACTGGGGCAGATTTATTTCAAACATTTTACCAACACACTATAGGCATGTAAAAACAAACATTTTACCAACGTACTATACAATAAAACCACACTGTATGTTTGTAAAAACAACAAATATTTTACCAACACACTATACAATAAAATCACACTAGGTATATAAAAACAAGTATTTTTTTTTTAAATAAACACTCGCAAAATGTTATACCTACCTGAACCTTATACCTACCTGAATGTTCCAGTATTTAGGTCGTACCACTCCCTGAAACAGTTCCTTTTGACAGTGAAGCACAGAGGGACCTGGCACTTCCTGCAGTACACAGGTGTCTTCACCCTTTTGAGTCCAGCATCTAGGCACCTCCCGCAATTCTTCCCGACTTTGGTGCATATCTTCCCCATAATACTCGGGCATGCATGTGGGTGGTGGAGGAGGGGGTGGTGGAGGTGCAGGGCCTTCAGCAGGGCCTTCAGAAAACTCCAACAATTCTGTAGCAAGCTGCTCCCTGAAAGTCTTCTGGGTGTGTGGCTTTGTCCTGCTGGGGTCACACCTCATCTAACAAATGTGGAAAAACAAAGAGATTAGATTAATTCCCTGGTTTATACTTATAGGTTAATATTGGACTATAAATGAATAATATTACACCAAATAAATAAGTAAACACATATATATATTCATTCACTGGCCATTCATTTAGAAAATGTAACTCCAAAAAGACAAGTGACACTGTTTAGCATTTTGGCTAATCATTCCTGTTGGCTAAGCTAACACTGTGATGCAGTTCCACCAAACACAAAAGTAATATATAAAAAGGATAATATTGGACAATAAATGAATAATATTACACCAAATAAATAAGTAAACACATATATATATTCATTCACTGGCCATTCATTTAGAAAATGTAACTCCAAAAAGACAAGTAACACTATTTAGCATTTTGCCTAATCATTCCTGTAGCTTCTTGGCTAAGCTAGCACTGTGACGCAGTTTCACCAAACACACAAGTAATATATAAAACAGAGAGATTACATACCTTTCCCGTGGTGGAAGTTCAACATCCGAGTCACTACTGTCCGGATCCAGGTCTGGCTGGAGGAGATCTTCATCATCCGACGAAGAGTCATAGTGGTATGATCATAGCTATCGTCAGCTAGCATCTCTAGCACCTGCTCTGTGGTGAAGCTCTCCCTTCTGGCTGCGTAATGCGTAATGGAGCCGGAGCGGGCTTAGTTTATACTACGCAGGATCATATCTTTGGAACCCATTGGTCGATTTGGGTGATTGACACCTTTTCTGAACCGTTAGAGCCAATAGAATCGAGTGACAGTTAGTAAGTCCCGCTAAACACTTACGTCAAGTAGAGAGAGGTTTGCGTAAACAGCACGTGAGACAGCGTTAGCTCGGGACTGCGAAACGTTATACCTACTCTGCTGCCATGAATGTAATGATAGCTTATCAGGAACAATTCTAAAGTGACTAAGAGACATTGGATTAACTTTAAGCAGCGTTTTTATTCCCTTGAACACGAGCTTTGATCACAAAACAGCAACGGTAAGACATAATTATTGTTATGGTTTTGAAAACTGTTTTTTTTTTCCTTCTCTGTTCTGGCTGCTAGCTCAGTAAGTTTGTGTCCTACAGTGATGATACTTATAACCAAATAATCTGTGGAGTATCAGCTTTCAGATGATATGTAGTTTGTGCAGAAAATACTACAGTTGAGCCCCTGTAGCATAATGGAGCTTTTGAGCTAACGGAGCTACTAGCAGAGAGACAGAAAGCTAGAAGCAGCAGTCACTGCAGAGACCTGTCACTCAAGGTGACCACACCCTAATTTATGCAAAAACGTTAAGACCTAATATAAATAAAAGGGTTGCGTTATAAAACAATACACCCCCCACACAGTAGTCATGAAGGGGGAATAACTATACAGAGAATATGTTTTTTTGAACCACAATGTAAACATGTTTATTTCTGCTGTAAAGTTGGTCATTTCAACATGGGGGTCTATGGAAATTGCTCCCTTCTGCAGACTGCTCCTACTGGCCACTAGATGAACTGCAGTTTGAAGCACTTCGTTATTGGCCTTCTGGCTCTGCCCCAGAGTTTGCCGCTTGCACAGAAACTGCTCTCCTAAGACTTTTTAATGATATTCTTTTAACTGCTGATTCTGAGATTTCTGCTGTGCTTGTGCTTTTAGATTTGTCTGCTGCTTTTTATACCATTGACCTCCAAATTCTTCTATCACACCTTGAACTGTGTGTTGGAATTAAAGGTAACGTCCTAAAATGGTTTCAATCATATCTGTCAGAAAGGAACTTTTCTGTGCATCTTGGCTAGTATTCTTCAGCTGCAGCCCCACTAGCATATGGGGTCCCTCAAGGTTCTATCCTAGGCCCCATTCTGTTCAGTCTGTATTTACTACCTCTGCGGTCAATCTTTAAAAAGCACAACATTCCGTACCATTGCTTGGCAGATGGCAGGCCTATAAAAGCAAATAAGGAATCTAGGATTGCCTTGCTTAGCTGTCTGAAAGACATTAAATCATGGATGGAAATCAACTTCTTGTCATGGTTTTGGATTTATGTTTTCATTTTCCACCTTTTTATTTTGAAAAGTTTTCGTCCTTGTGTCTTGTCTGATCCTACTCCGGGGCCCTTTCTCATTTCTCGAACTCCCCTCCTCGACTCCCCTCCTCGACTCCTATCCTCGATACTTAGTCCCGCCCACAGGAGATGCGAGCGGAGGAGCCGAGGAGGGGAACCGAGGAGAGAGGAGGGGAAGCAGCAGGCGGTTAGAGAAATGAGAACTCCTCTCCTCTGAGCGGTCATTTTAAAGGGATAGTGGAAATCCGCGAATTTTGGGTTTAACTTATGTATTTTAATAAAAAATAAGCATAATAAACCATTTTTTTATATTTCATGCGCCTAGTTTCATTTTATTTTCAATTTTACTGCTCCCGACCACGCCCTCTCAATGAAACGAAATACTTCGGGAATCTTCGGGTGATGACGAAAACAAAGGAAGACGGGCACAAACATTGGACGAGGCAGGAGTATTTTATTATGTTTTCTGGCTGATTTAATGCATCGTTAGCCTGTACCATTGTGTACAACGCCATTTATTGCCTGTCGATTAGGCGACCGGAGGCCTCGTCATCCGATAATCCGGTACACAGTGTCGAATGTGTACACTACAGTCATCATATAGACATGATAGACTAACAGTACTGTGAGTACAGCCTACACTTGACAGGCAGCCTGGCTAGCCTAGGATTAGGACCATACTACGTCAAAAGACCGATTGGCTCTAGCTGTATATCATGCTAGTATACAATTCATTTACATTTATTCATGTAATTAATGCCCATAAGGCTGTTACATATACAATAATAAATGTGACAAGATAATTTATGTGAACCTGACCCTGGTATGTTATGAAATGTACCCTACATGCAGTCATCCTCGCGCATAGCCATAGGCCTACAGTGCATGCATGCCAACTTTTGCAATATATAATATAGCGCCTAGCGTGAGCTATGCTTAGGGACCTACCAGTCAAGATTATTTGTGCGTAGGGGTGCATCATCTGGCGCCTGGTCCTGGTCATCCTCGCCATTGCCCATGCCGTGAACTAACTCCATCTCCTCGGGCTCGAACAAATAAGGACGTAATGGTCCATCGTCTGGCTCAATATTCTCACCATCGTCGCTTACTGAACCGGATTCAGATTCAGTTCCTAAAACTACATTTTCGCAGGAAAGCCGAGAGGATGTTTCTGACTCGCTATCATCACTGGATACCTCGTACAATCCTTCTTCTTTGTCTGGTATATTTGCCCTTCCACGTTCATTCTGCATAGACGCCGTGGTTTGTTATTGTTTCGTCTTCCTGAGTTTTCCTCACTTCCGGTTTGGCTGACTCATCATTTCGTTTCTAAAAAAGTTCGGGGAAGCTGCAATAAAGTGCTTCTAATATGCGTAAGGCAATTATTATATTTTTTTAATCAGGTGTGATTGTTTTGGTACGTAATTATGCTTGTATATAAGTTAAAACGAAACTATTTGTGGTTCAATTTCCACTATCCCTTTAAAGAGACGTCCATTAATGATGACAGGAGGCACAGCAGCCCTCTGTCTGATGGACAGATGTGTTCATGATGACTTATATATTTACTTTGATTCATTCACAGTGCGGTATAATGAGACAATAACAGGCTACAGATGCGGACACGCACACACACATATATATGTGTATATATTTATATAAATAAATACAATTTCAGAATCAAATAGAGCACTCTCATAACTCGTAACACTATCAGAGACTGGATATATCCCCCCCCTCTCCCCTTTGGTCGCTACAATGAGGAAAATAAATTACGGGCCAAAAGTTGTATTTACAAGTATTAAAAGTAAGCAGAGGACACCAAACCAACAGACCTGTCTGTCCGCTGCATCTACGCACACACTGTACCACACACACCTACACACTGTACCACACACACACACACACACACACACGCACATACAGCTCCTAAAACAGGCTACAGCCGTTGTGTATTTTATTGTGAAGCACTGAATGGTTTTAGAAAAATATCGACTCTTTGTTTGTAGATATCTACTACTAAACTAAAGCAAATAAAGAGAGTAGGCCTGTTATACTGAGCGATATATATTATACACACTGCTCTGCTTTCTGCAAGGACCTCACAGCTGTTCTCTCTGTAAACATCGCGTCGCGATGAAAGCAGTTTCTAAAATAATATCCAGGGGATGCATGCAGAGCTGTCATTGGCTGAGATAAGTCCGGCCGTGCGTCACGACTCTTTGAAACATCTCTGTTCCCGGAAATGCATCCGCGAAGGAGCCGTGGAGGACCATGGAGGACCCATCAGTGTATCCTCGGTTAGAGCTCCTCCAGAGAGCCTCCTCGATGCTCGATGCTCGATGCTCGGTCCTCGACGTGCATTTAGAGAAATGGGATGTCCTTCAACATGGCGTGCTAAAATTCATTTCCGAGTCACTACCGGAGGACAGAGGAGTCGAGGAGGGGGATTTGATGAAATGAGAAAGGGCCCCTGTGTTTGCCTTCCTGTCGTTAGTTTACATGGTGTGTCTGATTGTGCCTCATTGTGTTCACCTGTTGCCCTTGTGTTTCTGCCTCCCCTGCCCAGCTGTGTCTTGTCCTGTGATTACCCTTCTGTGTATTTAGTCTTGTCTTCCCCCGTGCTCCATGTCTGTCCGTCATCATTTCATGTCCCTGCTACCTGTCTTCTATGCTTGTCCATGTTTCCTGCCTGTTCCCGTCTGTACGTTTGTTCCTGTCTGTCGTGCTCCCCGGTTTTGTTTCTGTTAATTAGTTTCTTGTTTTTTCATGCCTTTGGCTTTTTATAAATAAAGCTCACTTTTTGTTACCTTACCTTTTGTGTCCTTCTTAAACTGCACTTGGGTCCTATTTTCCCTTCTTGACTCAACGAAAACAAGACAGAGATTTTAATATTTGGACAGTCTGAACCTAGCCTCCTACAGCCATCCCTCTGTCAGAAATCTTGGAGTCATCTTTGACAACTGTTTTAAATTTGACGAACAGATAAGCTCAGTTGTCAAGACTGTTGACAGTCTTCCAGCTGCGGCTTCTGGGGAAGGTAAAAGCCTATCTTCTTAGTATGGAATTTGAACAGCTAATCCACCTATTTATAACATTTCGCTTAGACTATTTTAACTCCCTGTATATTGGTGTTGATAAGTGTTTGGTCTGTCGCCTTCTTACAGGGAAGAGAAGATATGACCACATCACACCTGTTCTGGTAGATCTTCATTGGCTTCCTGTCAGTTACAGGATCCAGTTCAAGTACTTATTTGTTGTTTTTAAATCATTCCATGGACTGGCACCACATTACCTGTCTGAGTTCTTGCACCGCCATGCTCCAGCTTGAGCACTTGAGCAGAATATGTTGGTGGTTCCTCGGTGCAGGAAAAAACCCCGAGGTGACAGGGCTTTCAGTGTTGCAGCTCCCAGACTGTGGAACAGCCTCTCAGCACATATCCGGACTGCTGAGTCTATTGAACTTTTTAAATCTCAGCTAATAACCCACCTCTTTGCACTGGCTTTTAATACTAGTTGAACATTACATTTTTACATTTGTAGGTGTTTCTATGTTATTGTGCTTTTTATCATGTTTTAAATTATTGTTTTATTGATGTACTCCCATTGTGTTATGTTATATTGTATTTATTGCCTGTACATCACTTTGGTCAACTGAGGTTGTTTTAAATGTGCTATATAAATAAATAAAGATCGAGATTGAGATTGACTGTCTGAGAACCCAGGAATAATGAATAATATTTGGAAAATGGACTGAGACATATTGACAGTTATAAATGTTCTTATCGAAACAAGGATCTTTCCCTAACCTTTTCAAAATGTTATATTAGCTAACATGGATGCAGGTTGTGAAGCTCCGTCGCTTCAAAGTCAAAATCTCTGAATCCTTCACAAGTTTTGTAATTAAAAGCTTGAGAAAAACATTAATAATAATGTCTTTAAATAGCTTTGGCTGTGTGCATTTACACTCAGCGCAGCCTCTGCAGCAGACTCAAGGAGACATCTTCCATGTACAAGGGTGTGTGTGTGTGTGTGTGTGTGTGTGTGTGTATATCTCCTTTTTTCCCTCATCTCAATAAAAGTTTTGGTTGTATCAGCACAAATTAGCATTGATGGTACCTAGCTAATCTCACACAGCTGCAGAATGGAGCATTAGGGAGAGGGTGCAGGGCCCCGGCCCATCTGTGGTGGGACCCACTTACGGTCCCCTGAAACCAACATCACTTTGGCCTTGTCAGATGGTGTGTGTGTGTGTGTGTGTGTGTGTGTGTGTGTGTGTGTGTGTGTGTGTGTGTGTGTGTGTGTGTGTGTGTGTGTGTGTGTGTGTGTGTGTGTGTGTGTGTGTGTGTGTGTGTGTGTGTGTGTGTGTGTGTGTGTGTGTGTGTGTGTGTGTGTGACAGAGAGTGTGCCGTATTTGTTTGCTTGTGTCGCATTAACTTACAGAAAACCTTGCCAGAGAAACCTGGATGCAGGGAACTGTAATGGTGGATAAGCAATTATCTGAAGATGTGTCCCCCTCTAGACCCACACAGCTGTGATCAAGGTGCTTTTAAAAGAGATAACAAATGATTTCACTGTACATCGCTCATGAATTATAGCTTTTATGTTTTGTATTGGGTCCAGCATTGTCACTTTTCTCCCCCATCGGCCCGCTACACTAGATATTGTTCATGTCAGCTCCCTTCCTCTCCATTCATCTCTGCAGCCTCCCTTTTGTTTTTAGCAGTGCTGTCTGATCAACCTGATCTCACCAGAATGCGTGACTCCACCACGACTCCTTAACACCGTATTGCGTGGTGGAGTCACGAACTTTGTTACATTTACGTGTCTGCACCACGCAAACAACCCCAATGTAAAGTGAATGAGGCTCTTTTGTCGTGGTGCACACACGCATTTCTACAACGCCCCGCAGTGAGCTTTTATTCTATTAAACGTTTTTAAAATCTACTTTATAGCTTGTAGTAACTCACGGGAGGCTTCTTTTATTTTATTTGTATCCATAATAATTTTTATTTTTCGTCAGAGAATGTATTATGGTGCATTAGTTACGAATTTTTGTTCTCAAAAAACAGTGCATTGTGTGTAATACAACTGGGATTTTTATTACATTAGTTTGTTTTTAAGGAAGGCCAGAGCTTCAGCTGTGTCCAATAGATTGTTCCCTTTAGTTAAGGTTTTTTAAAAGAACATTATATTCCGATTTGATCATGTCCCCTTTATTGTATTACGGAGAGCAATGTGAGCGTCCATTCCCATTGGATAACGCAGGATTTTACACCCGGAAGTAAGTATTTTCCTTACTGTCGATTGATTTTACAGTACTATCTGCACTACTCATCAACTCAAAAACACCAGATTATCCTTGTTGATTACACAACATTGATTGGTTTAAATTGTGTACAATGCTTTTGTAATTTTCCCCTTCGATTCGGAGAAACAAATATTTGTTCAGTTTAGGATGGCCGAAGACACTACACTACCCAGAATCCTCAGCTATTGTTCTGCGTTGCCTCAAGCTCTGTGATTGGTTGACTGCATTCCATATAAAACGTTTCGTAAAAGATACATCATACTTTATTCAGCAGTGCTTGCTTTACTCTTTGAAAGTCATCACATGAATGCATTGTAATAAATGGTTTGGCTGCATTACATATTACACATCTATCGTAGTTATTTATTTGTATTTATCTACAGAGATCGGGCTCAGAATAGACCGGAAACTATTCTTTTACCGTTCTGTTTTAATTTCACAATAAAGTTAATAGTAATATTTTGTTTTGATATTATTGTTTTTTATTAACTACTAGACCGCTGGTTCATGTTAAGACCATTTTCCATCGCTTTTGTGTTACAAATATCAAAACAATAACTAAATATATTCGTCGTAAACTAAACCAGAAACAGCAGTATATTTTATTTTGTTAACACTGTAAACTTGACAGCTTTTTAACCCAAACCACCTACTGGTTAAAGCACGTTATTACTACGTTTAGAGTAATATTGAAATCTTGAAAAGGGATGTCCAAAATAGCAATTATATACAGTTTTTAATTAACTATTTGTAGAGAATAACGAGTAATGTATATACTTTATAGGGATCTGCAGATACATATTTAGACTTCTCAAGCACCAACAATCATTACATTACATTTAGCTGACGCTTTTATCCAAAGCGACTTACAATAAGTGCGTTCGACCAACAAAATACAACCTTGAAGAAAACAGAATCATATAAGTACATCAGGTTTCATAGAGTCAAAACATTTCAAGTGCTACTCAACTGGCTTTAGATAAGCCAGTCCTCCAATCAAATATCTCTCCTGATTGTTGGCACTTGACAATCACCTTCCCTGTATTTTACTCAGGTGTAACTAAAGTCTGCTTTAAGGGTTGTTTATATTTCACATCATTAATCAGAATCTGTAAAGTAACTAAAATAAATGTAGTGGAGTAAAAATACCAGGTTAACCTTAAAGAAATCCCTCAGGATTATAAAAGACCCCCATCGCCCCAGCCACAAACTGTTCTGTCTGCTGCCGTCTGGCACAACAGCCGCATTCTAGGAGAGGATGTGGCTGTTGTGGAGGACTACAAGTACCTGGGAGTGCACTTATGGGCTGAACTGGAGGATCAACACTGACGCTGTGTACAAGAAGGGGATGAACAGACTCTATTTTCTGAGGAAGCTGAGATCCTTCCACGTGTGCAGCAAGATGCTGGAGATCTTCTAGTCTGTTGTGGCCAGTGCACTCTTCTTTGCTGCGGTCTGCTGGGGGGGGCAGCATCAGAGCCGGTGACACCAGCAGGATCAATAAACTGATCAGGAAAGCTGGGTCTGTCATCGGCATCAAGCTGGACCCCTTTGAAGCTGTGGTGGGAGAGGAGGACACTGAACAGGCTGTTGTCCATGATGGATAACCCACCCATCCTCTCCACCTGCAGCTGGACAGTCAATGGAGCTCCTTCTCCAACAGACTGCTGCAGCTCCGCTGTCACAAGGACCCATACAGGAACACATTCCTGCCCACTGCAATAACTCTGTACAATAAATCACCTCTGGCTGGAAGAGAACTCTCTGCTCCATAGTTTCTCTAATACAACCTCGCTGTACATTTTACACATATATAATCTGTTCAATATTTGATATTCCATATTCCATTGTCATATATTTTTGAATATGTATATTTGCATATATAATATCTGCATGTATGTTTTCTATTTCAACACGTATATTTTCTATTTTCTTTTCTTTCTATTCTTGTTTATTTGTGGTTTTGTTTTATTGTAAAATGCCTTGTCTTTTATGCTGCTGCAAGAAAAACAATGTCCCAAATTGGGATCAATAAAGTACCATCTTATCTTATCTTATCTTACATCCGGACTAAAACCGGGGGGGGTAGGAGACGTTCGATTCCTGTTTTGAATAGTGTGCCGTCGATGGGTTTCATTCCACTTCAAAATGCTGTTTGTCGCTCAGCGTAAACTTCAACATCCAACATACAATAACACAGCTTGAGGACAAACCGGGGGTTTGTCAAGCAAAGCACATGGTGTAGTCCCAAACGATAGCTGAGGATTCTGGGTAGTGTAGTGTCTTCGGCCATCCTAAACTGAACACATATTTGTTTCTCCGAATCGAAGGGGAAAATTACGAAAGCATTGCACACAATTTAAACCAACCAATGTTGTGTAATCAACAAGGATAATCTGGTATTTTTGAGTTGATGAGTAGTGCAGATATCACTGTAAAATCAATCGACAGTAAAGAGATTACTTACTTCCGGGTGTAAAATCCTCCGTTATCCAATGGGAATGGACGCTCACATTGTTAACGTTAAACGTTAACTAAAGGGAACAATCTATTGGACACAGCTGAAGCTCTGGCCTTCCTTAAAAACAAACTAATGTAATAAAAATCACAGTTGTATTACACACAATGCACTGTTTTTTGAGACCATAAATTCGTAACTAATGCACCATAATACATTCTGATGGAAAAAAAAAATTATTATGAATACAAATAAAATAAAAGAAGCCTCCCGTGAGTTACTACAAGATATAAAGTATATTTTAAAAACGTTTTATAGAATAAAAGCTCACTGCAGGACGTTGTAGAAATGCGTGTGTGCACCACGACAAAAGAGCCTCATTCACTTTACATTGGGGTTGTTTGCGTGGTGCAGACACGTAAATGTAACAAAGTTCGTGAGTCCACCACGCAATGCGGTGTTAAGGAGTCGTGGTGGAGTCACGCATTCTGGTGAGATCAGGTTGGTCTGATGTATGCAGGGTTGGGAGGGTTACTTTGTAAATGTAATCAGTTACTGATTACTGATTACATGGCTCTGAAAGTAATCCGAATACAGTTACAGTTACGTGTCTTTAAAAAGTAACGTAATCAGATTACTTTTAGATTACTTTTGGATTACTTTCTTTTTCCATCTAAAATGGGTATGTTTTGGTGAACAGGAGACACAAAAAGCAAAAGGAAACTGAACGTGTTTTTACTGTTTTAATGGCTTATCAAGAGCACAACTGAAACATCACATCTGAAACGATTTAACAACATAATACACTTGTTCGGGATGCAGCTTGGGATGTGAGGAGTGAGTGAGGGACACGTCTTAGAAAGGGCGTGTCGCCTTCTGTCCTGTTGAATTAAAATGTCGAACTCGGACTTCATTTTAAAGACATTTCGGCCAGGGGTGTAGACAGGGGCGGACTGGCCATCGGGACGTTCGGGACGAATCCCGATGGGCCGGTATTGAAGTGGGCCGGTCGGACGATGTGGGCCGGCCGGTAACCGGCAGGGCTCGACATTAAATGGCCCGCTGGCCCTGAAGCACTATTAAGACACCCCAGGCCAGCATAACGTACTTTCCACTTGCCCGCGCTCGGGCCACTAAAAATATTGCCTTAAAAAAATGGTCCTGTGGTATTGGTATTTTGACTAGCAATTTAGTTAAATTGTTTCGTTTATCAACGCTACAACATAGCGTTCCGTGAGTCGGTTGTCGTTGTTGGGTGAAAAGCAAACTGCTGTTTGCTGCGGAGCGCAGCGCGAGCAGGCTCCTGTGAGCGTGCTCCTTCACTAAAGACTATCGCGCCACCTAACCATTCGCCAAAATGTTTTTAATACCAGCGGTAACCGGCCAAGCGCCGGGCAAAAAACAATCTTCAAATAAAAGAAAGTCACCGGAGGAGTTAAAGGAGAGTGACATGAGAAGAAGAGGGAGAGAAAGTTTCAGCTTGATCGATGGAGTTGGCTTCTAGTGGTGCGGTCACGCGTCCTAAAACCCTTTTATAATCTATCGATTAGATTTATGATTCGGAAATTATAAAAGTAGGGTAGACATGTGGAGATTATCCGGCTGAACAAAACGTGCATTTATCAAATAGGTTTGTTTTCCACAGACCTTATTTCCAGCTATTTTCCAAAACCCTGTGGAGAAATCCCATTGCTTTTTGTCGAGGGAACCAGCAGCTACTTCCTGGTTTTAGGACGCGTCACCTCTCAATATGATGCCAATATAAACAAGGTCTTCTGTCGGCTCTGTACATCAATGCCGACCTATGCTGACAAGTAAGTGAAGAGTAGACAATATAAAGGTATTGGCGAAATGTCCCACCAGTTTAGGATAATGAAGGTTCTAATCAAATCAATTACATAGCCATTACATGTCTAACTCCTAATGACAGGAAGGCAGAAAGCGCATTATACAAATAATAATACTCATAAAAATAGCAGACATTTTTTAACAATGACCACAATATCATTATTTTAATAAACCAAATATGAACAGAGGGCCAGTGGCATTTTACCCTTAATGTCTACCTCTGCGGTAAGTCACTAGCACCCCCCCCCCGACAATTTACTAGCGGTATTTACTTGCGGTCGAGAGTCCCGGGCTGATTTGTAGTCCCAGTCCGCCCCTGGGTGTAGAGCTATATTTGTTTAAGCACCTGATCGGCAAAACAGGAGAGGAGAGTGTGTGCACCAGTCTGCCTTGATCTATGAATTCCTGTCTGTGACTCTCACGGTATCTGCTGCCCGCAGCTGTTTTATAGAAGGAAAACCTGCTTCACTTCATGACATCTCTGCAGCGCCAGGAGGCAGCGGGAGGGTTAACTCAGCCTCTGAGAAGACGAGCTCGCACCGCCTTTCGCACCGCCTTCACTGTGTTTACCTTCAGAAATAATCATTAGTAAGGCTAAAGAGCGACCGCAGGCTGATGTGTTTTAACCACACACACCTCTATATACACACACGCGATTTAAACGCAGACTTTTGTTCCTCCATGTTTCGTTGTTATTGTTTCAGAGCGAGCAGACCCGCGATTTTTTTTCAAACGCTTTTTTGGCCCATCTGCGGTGGTAATAGGTTTTGTGCGCTGTGATGATTCCGCTGTACCTTTAGTAATGAATATTAAATGTTGTGAGGAAATCTTTCCACCAATAATTCCAATAAGTAATCCAAAATGTATTCACTTCAGGTTTACGAAAGTAACTGTAATCAGATTACTCGTTTTTCAAATGTAACGCGAGCTGAATACAGTTACTTGATTTTTGTATTCTGATTACGTAACGCCGTTACATGTATTCCGTTACAACCCAACCCTGGATGTATGTATGGTTTGAGCTCTGTCATCTGTCTTGTTCTGCAGCGTGTCTGTCTCGCTCTCTTTCAGTGGCCTGTGCCCTGTCATGCTGCAAATCAGCAGCTGTTAGTGTTTTCAGACCAGAGCAGAGAGTTAGAAAATGAGGAATGATCTTTCCATTCCAGTTCACTTTACTGAATGGTTGCTTTACACGCCACACTTACTTGACACCTCTGATTAATAGTGTCATGGAAATACATTTGAGTACAGTGGATGACATGCAGAAAGCCCCTGCGTTATCATGGCCATCTTGTCTGTATATGCAAATCTGATTCCATCCATCGTACACAAACACAATATATATAATAAATAATATAATGACATTATATTTGACAGTATTGCAGCAGTACACTGTTAAACCCTGTTTTTTTTTTCACGACACTGTGTCTCAGAGGATCTTAATATTTAAGAACCTATTAATGTGTTATACCAGATTAACGGGAATAATCTCAGCTAACTGACGATACAAACCATTTTTACCAAAACAAAACACAAGTCTCATAAGAAGCATTTAAATGACCCCTGAGCGAAATATGCTAACGGACATTGGCACAGAACTCAAGATAAAAGTACCCTTATTACTTATCGTAGCTGCACTTACAAGATATCCGATTAAAGCTGAGGTTCCACAGATTATTTAGGTATATAGTATCATCACTGAGTGATCCGAACTCGGACAGGGGAAGCAAACACAGACATCACAACACGTACCTTTACGGAGGTTCTAGGGAGTTCGTCTCACCGTAGCTGTCAATCTGATCAAAAGACGTGTTCAATGGCATTAAAACGAGAAAAAATGCGGCTTAATCGGTTAATCCATAGGTTTTTAACGTCTCTGTATAAAATCAATTATTTAATTTATAATCCATAATTCCACTTTTATGCAAAAATCGGTGAGCAAATGTTAGCTGCTAATGGTAGCCACCAGAGTGGCTGCTGCTTCCGGTCTAGGCTATGCGGCAGTCTCACACACAAACATTACCAAATAAGGACTATGTGGGAGTTCCCCTCGATTCCATTGGCTCTGACGGTCAGAAAGAGATGTCACATGTCAAAATCCAGCAAGGGGGGCCAGAGATATGGAAAATCCACCCAAATGGCCCCAGATGAGGTTTTGTTTTGCAAAATCCGTCTAAAAAGGTCAAATATCACTTGTTTTGCTTCAATCTTGATACAGGGTACTTAGTATATGTTGTACTTTGGATTCCTAAAGCTTTTAGTCTACTAACCCATCATCCAAGGTTAGTTTTCACTATAAGTACAACATATATTTTGGACGGACACTATAATTTACAGTGTTTTACTATGTTCAATCTGAATTTTCTTTAAAATAAAAAACATCTATATTGAATCTGACTTTTCTACATCCAACTCACAGGTTTATCATTACTTTGAGAAAGAATATTATTAATTTAACCCTTTTAGAAGATATGGTCATTTGTTCTGGGAATGTCATTTTCGAGCCTGAAACCTGAAAACCGGCTCGGGGTTTAACAGGTTAAGTGGCTTCTCTACAACACGTGTGTGTCTGAGCGTCTCCATGTCCGTGCTCTGGTGGGGCCCCGGGCCCTGAGTGGGCTCCAGTAGCTGCACAGAGCAGATCGAGCTGCTGACCCCCTGTCACCTGACAGAGGAACGCTGAGTGCTGCGGCGGCGGCGGCTCACTGATGGAAGCTCTTTCATCCATAGGGACATACCAAGTGTGTCATTTAGAAACATTTTAGTCTGTATCTTTTAAATTCTTATTCTACCCAGAAAATACTATTCCATTGGTGCATTCCATGATACATTTCTCAAAAATATGAAAGATGTGTCCGACGTGTTTTTCAGAAAAGATTTCTTAAAGAAAATGGAATAACAGGCAGATCTCGGGCTACAGTCAGTGACACCATGCACTTCACTGCAGGTCGGACTCTGTATTGATTCTATGTATTATGTATTCTATTTCTATGTATTATGTATTCTATTTCTATGTATTATTTAACATTCAGAAAACCAGGTTACATGTTTACTGTATGTTGATATCTGGGTGAGTATTACTAATTACATGTACTCCTGAGCCACATCAGAAAATACTATTGTGGTTCATAAAATAGGGCTGGTGTCTCTCCC